>NW_013665996.1:439040-448234 GCF_000517525.1 Limulus polyphemus | reverse complement strand
CCAATGGGCCATACTCGACCGGCAAGTCAAGAAACAACAAAAAAATCAACGTGGAAGAGCGATCTACTCCAAGTTTTAAAGCAAGAGTGGGCGAAAATCCCACAATCTAAAATTGACGAGATGATTCTCACGATGCCCCAAAAGATCCATGAACTCCACGAAGCGAAAGGAAGATCTACTAGATACTAATTAAATTATAAATATATCAATTCATGTGAATATGACTGAAAATTTTCATTTTTTTTTTCTGAAAAGGTGGTGTCTATTTACTTGTGACCACGCTGTGTACACTATAGTCAATCCCGCTATTCATTTAAGAATATCCAAGTTGACAGTTGGTGCTTCTGACTAATTGTTCTCCCTATGGTCAACAGTTTAAAATTAGTAACAGCAATGCCTGAACCTTGAACGGGTCGAAAATGTCAAGTTCCACATGTATTAGATAAGTAATTTCAAACTGTATATATGATTATAAAAAGTGCTACAGACATTAAGCTGTTACAAGAAGAAAACCAAATCTTTTACGTAGAAGTTGAAATTCAATCTACGTTTGTATATTTATTTCTGTTTTACTTTTGTAATCTCTATATAACCTTAAAAACTAATAACAAAGAAAATTTTAGCAATACATTACTCTATTTAAAACAGGGCAATAAGTTTGGAAACTTTTGACATGATTTCAGATTTATATCGTGATTAATGACTTTTTTAATTTGTATGTAATTGCTTAACTTGTATGTAATTCAAAATGTTAACTTCATTACAACTAATTGCTAAAGTTATAACTTTTAAGTGTGCAATAACATTAATAGCCTGCTGTTCTCTTTTCCATCAATTCATTGTTCCTGATATACCTCCTATGGTAACTTTTGATCATAATCTGTTAGTTTCTCTATTGGACGATGTTGTTGAACTGGTTTAGCTATACAAAATTCCACAATTGGTGTAACTTGATTAGTTCCAAGAAGACCATGCACTCATAGATGGTATAGACCAAATTGGCTTTCCTATTCTATATGGCATACGTTCAAATTTTTGAACAGATGCAAAGAGAGGTGTGGCTGTTTGATTCCCGCATTTGCCAATTCAGTGTCTGGATATTTTGTCCTAGGATTGACGTCTTTGTTGATATTGTTATAATCATTTTGTACTTCAATGATGTTCTTTTGTACTTGATTGATATTGTTGATATAGTTTTTCTTTACATCTTATTCAACTCCAATCTGTAGATCTATTTTAATGGCCATTTTAATCTTTGAATTTGCCATTGATTAAAATTATTTTTGTTCATAATTCTTTTGTAAATCTTGTGCCTTATTCTCGTAGTTCCTCTCTTAACTTCCCATTACTTTCTTATTGATATTCTTTTAAATTACTGTCTCTTCCTTCTAAACCTTCTTTTAATTTCCTGTCTCATAACAGTGAAATAATGGTTCCTCTTATTGGGCCGTTGTGTTAGTGTTATTATTAAGTAAAAAAAGTCTGCAAAAGCTTGTCCACTTAATGAAAACAAAAATGTTTTATATATATATATTCGGCTGTGAGTTAGAAAAATTAGATGAATATTGGTATATGGAAGCACATTATGCTAATATAATAGTAAATTGACAGACAACAAGTTAAAAGCATAGTGGTTTTATTTTTTGGGAACATAAAACATGTTTCAAAATATGTAGTATGTTCTCCAAAAAACAAAACCATTTTATTATGCTTGTAAGTCGTTGTCTGTCAATTTACTATTAAGTTAGATGAACTAAAACTTACTTAGGCCTAGGTTTACAATAAATGCTAATAAAACTTACTTTTTAACTTCTATAATATTATGGCACTTTATCGTATCTTTAATAGTTTTTCACAAACACAAAATCAACATCTACAAAACTGAAATAACTGATTGACAGTAATAAACAAACTGACTAACAAAACTTGCTAACTTAATGATTAGTCATTAACTACTCTAGCCTAGCTCACATTTTATACTACTCATATCTTTTCTTAAACTTTCAAGAAGGTCCTAGAGATTCTAGTCATTAAACTATGCCTATCACGCTGCACAAAAACTGTCTTGATCTAAACAATATTACAAATGTCTACATTAAAACAAAACAATATCTACCAAGTAAAATCTGTCCATTTTCTTCGAGCTGGGTGTGATTTAGTTGTGAGCATATCCGGACTGTGAATCCGATGATTCCTACTTAGGGTCCCATTACCGCAAATACTTGATCTATTCGGTCAGACAAGAGTAGCCAAAGAGTTGGCATTGGGTAATGTTGACTAGCTGCTTTCCCTCTAATTTATCAGTTCAAAATTGGGAATTGTTATGCCCTTTCAATAACCTTGCCTGAAAATTTTGAAACAAACTAACCATTTATTTGACACAAACAGGGTATTTATTTTTTGTTACAATTGGATCAGTGTTTATGTGCGTTTAAAAAGTATTTCCACAAAAAATGTTTATATTCAGAAAGGACAATAATTACTTATAAAACGCTAAAAGAGTAATAAGAAATTTGAACTTTGAACCATGTTGTACTAAATTTCAACTTTGAACCGTGTTGTACTATATCAGCTAAATGTTAATCTCATCATGACATGTTTTAACGAGATTAATGCAGAATAACTAATGTTTTACTTACATAAAATTCGTTGCAATTATTTACGTCTCAATGGTATGTCTAACGGCTAATCCTTAAAATCGGTTTTTCCATACCTCTAGTGAACAAAACACAGAAAACCCATTGTGTAGCTTTGTGCTCAACAACAAACAAACAAACTATCAAAGTAAAAAAAAATTATAGCTTCACGTTTCGCTCTTGTTAAAAAGTAAAATAAAAAAAAATTAATATTTCAAAAGTTCAAAATATTATACTTATCCTGTAAAATCTATATTTTTGCTGTTAATTAATGCTGGTAGGACATGTTCAGAAAAACTAGCCTGTCCGCTTATTAGAAGGAGAAACTTGGTTGGTAGGATTGAACTTTCTAACAATATAAATCTAGTTATAGGTAAGAAACCGCTGGGATTGAAACACACTGTTTCCCTCATTTGATAAAAACTTGTTAATGGGTAAATTAAATGTCAATGCCCTTAGATTCGAGAGAACTAAAATAATTATTTTATATACACTTAGAAATAACTATTGTTGTAACTGACTAAAAACACCGCTACAACTGTAACAACAACATGAACTCCAAAATAAAACTTTCAAAGACTTGGAATACAAATTTAATAACTTAAAAAAAGTAAACAAAAAAAAACCAGTAAATCCGTGCCTGGCTAGAACTTGATACACATATTAATGAACAATATCATATAAATATCAATGTCATTAACTTCAATAAATAAAGGAATTAGGAAAAATAATCAAAAGAAGAAAAACCTAATTCCGTAAAAAAACTCAATATTCCAAAATTAAACCTCTTCAAGATCAATAACAATATCGAGTAACAATTAGCAATAATTCGTTCTATCTATATCACGTGGACCAACTCGTACTAATTATATCTCGTGTATCAACGAAGGATGTTAATTTAGTGGTTAGACCATGAAGCTACATCTCATGTGACTAGCTAATTTAGATAATTTTTCACAACATTAATATTGTTATTATGAAACTGAACAGGTGTGTCAGTTTCATAATACAAACATACTCAAATTCAACGTGCTCTAGCTAGATGGTGAGTTAATGGTTTAATATAACTAAGAATTCATAGCTGAACTAAATAACAGAAAGAATAATAAATGAACGATAAACAAAACCATAACGGAATTCGCTATCTTACAGTATTGTACGGTATCCCTGCTAAGCCTGTGACATAGATCAACAATTGATCATATTTTCATCCACTGTTTAATAATTGTCGAAGGGATTTATAAGTTCCATCTGCAGAACCTAACTTGTGTATATACATCACTTGTTTATACGTTTCATGTAAAGTTTTGTAGGACATAACCTGTGATCATACACATCTGTATGGATATTTCATATAATGTTTTGTAGGACTTTACCTGAGAGCATGCTCATCTGTATAAAGATTTTATGTAATGGTTTGTAAGGCCTAACCTGTGAATATACATATCTGTATATACATCTTATGTAATGTTTTGTAGTGCCTAACCTATAAATATACACATATATATGTATATTTCATATAATATTTCGTAGGACCTAACCTGTGAAGATACACATCTGTATTGATATTTCAAATAATGTTTTGTAGGTCCTAACCTATAAATATATATATATATACTTCTGAATAGATATTTTTATATAATTTTTTAAGAACTTGACAGCACCCTCTCATGAATTATAATCTATGTTTTTAAAATCGGTCGTGGGAATATCTTGTTTTCTCTACAGAGAGTAATAAGTAGAGTTTTTTGCTTGTTCGTTTCTTGTTAAGCCCAAAACTACACAAAGAGCTATCTGTGCTCTACCCATCGTGGGTATCGAAACCTGATAAATTAACGTTTTAAGTTCTCATATTTATCGCTGAGTCACTGAGAGGAGAGGGAGAGCCTGAGACAATTTATTAATTTCTTTTGTTTTCAAATCTTATTGTTTAAACTCTGAAAAACGGTTTGGTTTGTTTCAAATTTCGCGCAAAACTGCACAAGGGTTATCTGCGCTAGCCGTCCCTAATTTAGCAGTGAAAAACTATAAGGAAAGCAGCTAGTCATCACCACCCACCGCCAACTCTTGGGCTACTCTTATCAACGAATAATGGGATTGACAGTCACAATATAAAGTCCCCAAGTCTGATAGGGCGAGCATGTTTGGTAGGACATGGATATGAACCAGCGACCCACAGATTGCAAGTCGAGCACATTAAACCATCTGGCCACGCCAGGTCCTTGTAAAACGGAATAATTCGAATCCGAATGTTGTTGTTTTTTCTAGTTTTCAGAATTAAAATTATGAACGGCTATGTGCAGATGGCCTTCATGTAAATTTTCACAAAATTCTGAAACACTTTTTTTTGGGGGAGGGGTCAGAACGTACGGCATGTTAATACAAAATATTTTACATATTTACATATTGTAGAGTTTATACATATAATTGGATTTTGTACTTTTAGCGTATTTAGTCACTATTGTATATCACGTATAATAAAAGTTGAATGTTGAAATGCCGAGTCGCTATTCGCAACAACAGTTAACATAAAATGCCTTAAAGCACAACCAGTACATTTAGTTCGTGCACATACAAAAACATGTTTATTAATATACAGGCTGGCACAAACAAGTTTATGATCATAGGTAGTGAGTGAACCACACACACAACCTACAGTTTTGCCAGTTAGTGAAGACGTATAAAAACTAGTAGAAATTGTTCGGTCAGGAACTTGATCTGAGCGAGATGAAAAGTGTACTTCTCTGTCACGAAATTGCTCCTGATTTCTTCTAACTACATCTTGGCGTGAAATTTCATGTGCTTCTGTATTTTGGGTTTATTCTTGGTTTCTTCTTACTGGATCTTGCCTCATAACTTGGTGAGCAAGCCTATCTCTTTCTGGCTCTTTCTTTCTGTAACTTACATCCTAACATTCATTTTCTTTCTCAAAGTTTCAGACTTTCTACGTGATAAGTCACTTTTCCGTTTGACGATTTTTGGTATCGTGATTTTCGATGTTTTTGATCACTTTATATTCATACTGAAGTAAAAAAGTACTTGTGTGACTTACGATGATCGAGTTACTACAAAATTCCTGCAAATTTCTTTGCAACGAACTCCGTAAGAAGGTTGTTGTTTGTAATTAAGCACAAAGCTACACTATGGGCTATCTGGGCTCTGCCCACCACGGGTATCGAAACCCGGATTCTAGCGTTATAAGTCCGCAGGAATTGAGGCTGTAAATGAACAAAGTAACTGATGCAATTGATAAAGCTCATTTTACCGATTCAACACAATAGTTTTAACTTCTAACTTGTATAATAACAATAAAATTCCATATTTGAAGAAAAAATGCATTCTTTTGTGACCAACATGCTCTATTTAACAATACCGAAATACGTCTTATATTGTTTTCGTTTTAGTTAATGAAGCAGTTATGCATTACATTTGAACTTAACGCTTCTAGATATTTATAATTAGCACATGGATTCGTGCATTAAGTATTAATTTTTTTTTGCAGACTTCCAGTTATCTAATGAGCACAATTTCGTCATTTCCAGTCAAGGTAATTTGTTGCTCGTTTAGGATACCATAATCACTTCGTTCGATCATCTAACATTAACTTATAAATAAGACAAAATATGTTTAACAGTTTTACGCTAATGACTTACAAAACAAGCCCCCCCCCAGTGGCACAGCGGTATGTCTGCGGACTTACAACACTAGAAACCGGGTTTCGATACCCGTGGTGGGCAGAGCACAGATAGCCCTTGTGTAGCTTTATGCATAATTAAAAACAAAACAATAACAAGATAAGTATCTAAATAATATCATCTATAAATAAAAGAAGTGATTCACCTAATGTATTTTATTTATTATATATGTATAAAACTGAGCATGTCCTATTTGATAATGTTTTTACTTACATAGATGTAGAATATCAATTGTCATTTGTAACAGAAGAATTGAAAGAAAAGTCATATTTTTCGGTTCGGTTACATTTCGTCCATTATCATTTAATTATTTTTAGCGGAATTTAAATAATATACACTAGATAGCAGCACATGTATAGTGCTTAATTTCCTTTTGCTACAGGAAAATGTGATCTAAACAGAACTGAAATTACGGAGCAGGTAGATGAAATATTTTGTTATTATACAAGTAGGACGTCAAAGTGAGTTTCCAAAGGTGCAATAAAATTTTAATTGAGTTGGCTTAGAGTTTGTCGAAATTCATAATGAAATTTGTATTTTATGAAACTTGTCTTTTTCTTATGACTGATAATGGCCAATAAAATGTTTGTTAAATTGTTGAAACGATCACTGATTGTTCTAAAGAAACTTTAAAAATAATGAACTATATAATCCCCAGAAAACAAATCAAAATAAACAAGCAACAGTTACTCTTTTATCCTAAGAACCTAAACTAGTAATCTAATTATTTCAATAAAATATTCTACATCTGTTGAAAGTATATGAAAATATCGCTGTCAATAGATCATTTCCTCTTGTTGATACCGAGATTTCATTTTGAACGCATTCTTTATCACACACTCTGTCACTGTGGTGCTTTCTTAACCTCATTGTACTAGTTTTCGCTTTTCAATTTTAGCAAGATGCTAGTTTGAAGTTTAATTTTATTATATCGTTATACAAAGCGCGAATAATATAAGTTGTTTGGTTTATTTGTTGTTAAGCGCAAAATTTCACAATAGGATATGGGTGTTGTGCCCACCATGATTATCGAAACCTGGTTTTTAGCGCTATTAAGCGTTTTAAGCCTTCAGACTTACCGCTGAGCCACTAGGGGAGATTCATATAGTTAAAGAAATTTGCACTTGAATTGTGTATATCTTACAAAAGAGCTATAGGTATTTTGTTTAGAAAAATGACACAAAAAAGCATATTTACTGTGGTACACCACATCACTTATAACTTCTTTTTTATTTAAGCGTGTTACAGTTGCGCCTATTCATAAAAAAAAACGAAAATAATTATTTTTAAATAAACTAAATGTTTATAACGCGTATTTCACATGAATGGTAAACAGGTTGAATTCTTAAAAACAATCATAAAATGTATTTTCAAAAAAAGTAATATGTAGTGAGTTGTAGAAGTCCATCTTTTATTCATTTGTGTTTAATTTCGCGTCCCTTTACCGCATAAAGGTGCTCTGTAATTTGAAGTTATGGGTGCTCTAGAATTAATGTTAACTTCCGATCAGAGCAAGTTATCACGAAGCACGGTAATGCTTAGTATGAACAGATGGATTGAGAAATAAATGGCCGCCGCATTCAATCTATTACTCTATGATGCTTAGAAATAACTGCTAAAGTTGAATTATAACTTTATTTGAGCACTTAATTGCCATTATCGAGTGTTTCACAGCTTGTATAATAATAATGTTATTCTGTTTTTCTATCACACATATTTTTGTTGGGAAATTACAAAGAGGAAAACTACTATTTAGCAGCGAGCTCAGTTTATAAGCATATATTATTTCCATATTTCATAGGTAACAGTATCATTTCTGGTCACTAGATGCCCGCAAACATTTTTCTTATGTAAGGATCGTTAGTAACTTTTTATTGCACAAACATTATATCTGCCAAAACAATTTCAGTAAAAAATAGTTTGTTTGTTTGTAATTAAGCACAAAGCTACACAATGGGCTATCTGTGCTTTGCACACCACGGATATCGAAACCCGGATTCTGGCATTGTAAGTCCACAGACATATCCCTGTGCCACTGAGAGGCAGTAAAATTAAGAAATAAAGAAAGAATAATCTTAATTAATATTCAAAGTATCAAGTATATCAAGTATTTTTGCAAATGACAGATCTGTGTACACAGCGTGGTCACAAGTAAACAGACACTACCTTTTCAGAAAAAAATAAATTTTTCAGTCATATTCACATGAATTGATATATTTATAATTTAATTAATATCTAGTAGATCTTCTTTTCGCTTCGTGGAGTTCGTTGATCCTTTGGGGCATCGTGAGAATCATCTCGTCAATTTTAGATTTTGGGATTTTCGCCCACTCTTGCTTCAAAACTTGGAGTAGATCGCTCTTCAAAGTTGGTTTTTTTTGGTTGTTACTTGACTTGCCGGTCGAGTATGGCCCAGAGGTTTTCGATGGGGTTCATGTCAGGAGATTGGCACGGCCAGGGCAACTTCTGGATACCATTTTCTTCCTGTCATATTTGGGTGTTTCTAGCAGTGTGACACGGTGCTCCATCTTCTTGTCTTCTTGTCCACGAAATTCGAGGAATAAAGTGGCAAGAGTCCTTCCTCCAATATTTCGACCTATTTCGCAAAATTTATGTTGCCAGTGCACTCCACTAAGCTCGATCTCCCGCCAACTCAAACAGTTCCTCAAACCATCACGCTGAAACCACCATGCTTCACAGTTCGCTGCTATCTGTTGAGCCAAAACTCTTGGTGAGGCATTCTCCAGACCCATATCCTTCCACAGTCCGAAAATTGAGCGAATCTTGGTTCGTCTGAGAACAATACGGTCTTCCAAAAGTCCAGAGGTTTGGTCATCATATCACTTACCCACTTCTTTCGTCT
>NW_013665996.1:436806-438666 GCF_000517525.1 Limulus polyphemus | reverse complement strand
CCGTGTTTCCTGAACTGCACGATGATTCTGTTGAGTGTCGAAAGCGGAATTCCCCAATTCTGCGAAATTTGCCGCTGACTTATTCCACCATCTGCTTGACCAACTATCCTTCCTCTAACATAATCTGACAATTCGAGAGAACCTTGAGTTCTAGGCATGTTGTAGCATAAGATAATTAGTGTGCGGACCATTTTCATTTATATAGTGCTCTGTGAACACAAATTAGTTAGCATAAATCAGTTCAATGACGAAAAATTAGATGTCTATTTACTTGTGACCATTCAGTGTATATGTTATTGATGTCTGATTTTTAAAACACCAGTTTCGTAATTATCAAACAATATATTATATAGCAGTCTATGTTTCATCAAATTTTCAGTGGAGCCGAGCCTGGAGCTATGTGACATGCGTGGATTGCCGACACTACCGACGTTTGTGAGTTTAGTTTTCGTCCGTGTTTTTTAATTCAGTGGTTCTACTTTTTCTATGTTTAACTCAGGTTTAGTACTTAGTCACGTTCTTTGATCTCTTAGGACCTAGTGTTTTTTTGTTTTTGTTTTTTTACCTGTGTGAGTGTTTATGTCACCCTGGACATTATTGGTGGGAGAACAACACTATGCTGGATACCAATGAACTACAGCACAGACCAAGATTTATCTGTTTTGTTGTGTCGTCGCCCTCTGTGCCTAGTGACATTATCAGTTCTATGAAAACTGATCTTGGGAATAGTTTGCTTGTTTGTCTCCAACATTTGGGGACTGGAAAATATGTCGCCACGTTCTCAAGTGTGAATATCGCTCAGACTCTCCAAGCATGCGGCAGTTTTCTTCATCAGAATGAAGCAATTTTTGTATTCCCAGCTGGATCCAACATGAAATGGCTTACCATTCGTTTTGCTCCCTGTGAACTCCACGATGATGCAATAGTATCTGCCCTTTCGTCTTAGAACCGTGTCCTTCGTATGGAAGATGAGCATTATTCAGGTCATCCTGATATCCTCACTGGCTCTCGACGTGTGTGTGCATGGATATGTCTTCCCCCGTTCTTAACTTTCTTCATGTTGAGCGATGTACTCTCATGGTTAATTATGCTGGTATGTTGCATGTGTGGAGACATTGTGGTCAGGAGGAGCATCTCTCAGCCAACTGTGTTATGCCAAGATGTGTGAAGTGTTCTTCATTTGGACATGATGCAGCTAACTGTTCTGTTTTGTACACTATCTGCAACAGTAACCACAGGGTCAAACTTTGTCCTCAGTGTGTGTGTCAACTTATGCTGACCAAACCAGTATTAAACCTTCGACATCCCATGGTGAGGAACAGCCATCTCTCCCAGTACATGCTTCACCAGATGCTCCTGACAAGGTGGCGATGGCAGTTGATCGTGGGTGTGGTGACCCTGAGTTGATTGAAGTACCAACAGATATTTGTTCATATTTGTAATATTTGTTCATGTTCCAGTTTTTAAAATTATTATTGTGGGATGTAAATGTGTTACACTCAATGTCCATGGTCTCCCTAACAAAGTCAAACAATGCTATGTGGTTTCCCTTTTTTCTCGATTTCAAACTGATGTTCTTTTTCTAAAGGAAACCCATTTTTATTGTACACATTATCATTTTCGTTTTGTTGTGTGTTTAATGTGAATGATTTTTTGTTCTTTTGGTGGGTTCCACAGCAGGGGGTTGACATTGTTGTTCGGCCACATTTCCTAAAGACTATTGATCGATCTCATAGTGATTGCAAAGGGCCGAGTAGTGGTTGTCGACCAGCTTTTATGTGATCACCCTCTATGTTTAATAAATATTTATTCCCCTGAGGATGACGTTGTAACGTTTCGACATGTAGAGTCATCAACTTT
>NW_013665996.1:421304-435806 GCF_000517525.1 Limulus polyphemus | reverse complement strand
ATCACTGAGCTTTGCAGCTCTCTACCACAGGCAGACTGTTTGTCGTCGAGTGAATAATGCGCATGTGCGGTTTTTCTTGGGGAAACATTCTAACTAAGCATGCTTATGCAGCAGGTTCTTGGTCAGAAAGCGTAATGGTCGTACATACAAACAAGCAGAATAATAGTATAGATTGTCCTTCCAAATATTATGTCCGTAAGTTTCTCCATTTTGCATAGATCAGGTAACTAGTGTTTTGTCTGTCGTGAACCATACAACATTGCAAGCCCACTTTATAGATTTTAGGTAATAAACAACTTGAGGAATTATAATCTATAATAGAGTTGTTCGTTAAATAGAACTTGTTAGCTGTCCAGAAAATGCTTTAATTTAAATCATGTTTAAAAATTGCTTTCCTACAGAGAGTCATTAAAAACATATTTCTGAAACATTACTAAACAAAATGTCTATCCTGTCCTTAAAATCAATTTGGTGTATTACCACACACGAAAAAAAAATTGCTTATCTTTTGATAATTATAATATTCTTTTTACTCAGATTTTTATTTCAATAGTAAAATGAAAGTTATTTATTAGCTACAAGAGTCAGAGAGCTTGTAATTATTACTCTTGTTTTTTGTTTTACCTTGGAGATTCGTTTTATTATATTAACTACTACTTGTTGGGGTTTAGGATGACTGAACGTGATTATGAAAACTAATTCAGTTTTGGCCAAAATGTTTGCATACTATTCTGTATTGATGTTATTGTCTATATGCATGGGGTAGTTATTGAGTAAACGCCCAGTAGTAACAGAGAAGGTAGTGTATGATCGGAAAACATATACTAGTTGTTATTCTGGTCTGTATAAGTTCTTTGGAGCATTATTTCTAAAAAGCACATACACACCTGTCATGTCATCTTTTCAGACAAGTCCTTTAAAGCTGATGATAGGATTCGTTTGCCTGGAAAATAGATGATGGAGGACTGTCTTTCCTACAAGGAACACACAGCAGGTGGTGCAGGTTATGTTTGGGCAGCTATTCATCACGGTAGAAAAACTGCTCTTCATATCATCCAAGGAAACGTCAATGGCACCCCTACAGACGTCATATGGAAATGATATTTCTGCCATATGCTGGGGCAAGGTTTGACAATAACTCTGTATTTCAAGATGACAATGCTACTTCCCACAGTGCGCGTATTCTATAGGATTATCTCGAGCAGGAGTATGTTACATGATTGCCATGGCAAGCAAAGTCTCCAGATTGTAATCCCACTGAGAAACTGTTGGGCAGAACTGAGCCGGAAAATTGCTAATCACGACCCTAAACTAGCTACTGTAGCTGAGTTGCAGCGCATTCTAGTGAGAAGTTGGAATGAAATCACAGTAAATTACATCAGTAACCTCATCAACAGCATGCCACGTCGCCTTGCGGAGGTTATTATAGTACGAGGAGGATCAACCAAGTGCTGAATGTTTAATATAAACTAATATAAGGTTACAGACGCTACTTGTAATAATTTAATGTTATATTTTGTCATTATATAAGTTTGGTAAGGTTTTTTTGTGACAGGTGTCTAATAAAATTGTCTGCTATTCTAATAAAATGTTCATAATGTCCATAGAACCTGTCTTATTATACAAATTACATATGTAGGTGTTTAACATAACATGCATTTCTCTAAGTTTGACAGTACTAAGTGTATTTGTATTCCGTCTTAATAATATTTATCTCATTTGTTACAAAATATGTAAACATTTTGGCCAATACAATATCAATAAGTCTCTATTTTATTTTTGGTATTACAAAAAAATGCGTTTATGAGAAGAACCAACCTTTTTTTTGTTTTTGAAAGAAATAAAAGGTAACCCCAACAATAAGTTTATGACTATATTTGCATTCATGTTGAATTACATACTACTACTCAAAAGGAAAATTCATTTTCCGCAAAAATCACACTACCATCGTCACATACTTTGACTCTTAAAAACATTTATATGTATTATATTCGAACAAAAGAATTATATTTCTTTGTTTAAAGTTTTGTAGCACATAAGGTGGTACCTATTAAGTGCCAGTTTATTCAAGGTACCACTCTTTTAAAATATCCCCTTTCAATAATTACCTACACCAAAAAAGATTTCAACTTTTCAGCTTCATCTTGTAAAACTTCTTTCAGAATATTTTCTAACTGCTTAGAAACTATTCTTCGAGCAGGTCTCGAAGCGAACATATTTAGCAACGGTTGCCGTACACGGAAAATGTTTCCGCAATCCCGGATGGTGATCCGAGGCCTATTAATGGAAGATACGGACAGAGTAGTTTTAATGGCAGGACTTGCAGAGTTTTGAAGGTTCACAGATAGTTGTCCTCTCGCCTGCACATCTGAGAACCGAAGACGCATTGTACCTTCTCTTCGCCGAAAAATTAATCGAACATCACAGTTGCAGATGACTAATGGGTTCTTGAATGTAACTTTAAAAAGAACCGAAGAGGTTGATCTGCTGCAATCAATCGGCTCTATCTCAGTAGCACTCAAAGTTTTTAAATTTTGTATACGGCAGTCGTCACAGTCGAACCTACCAAGGTCCCGTGGCATATCAAAACAACAGCTGTTTTCCGGCAGGCTGAACTTAAAATTGTTGACAACATTGTTAAAATACAATGACACTCTTTGAGACTGATTCGTCCCACAGACATCTCGCTTAATTCGTACACCTAAAAAGAAAAGAAAATGTTTTCTTATGAATGTTATAAAATGAATTTCTTTTTGCAACCCAAAATGTAGATGCAACGTTGACCAGTCAAACTTGTGTTTGAAATTTGTTGGAAAATTAAATCTTTAAAGGTGTGTGGTACATATAGAGTAAATAATAATACAAAAACAACTAAAGAGCAGCTACAATTAGACAAAAGAATTAAACATTTTATACACCAGAAGTAAATGGTTGGTACATCTATACAGAGTAAATAAAGATGTGGTACATGAATACACAGAACAAAGGTTTTGTACACATAGACAAAAGAACTAAATATCTGAAACACCTACATAGCAGGGCTAAAATTGTGGTACACCTAGACACAGAAACTAAAGGTGTAGTACATCTAGATACAGAAAATAAAAGTGTGGTACATCTACACACAGAACTAAAGGTCTGGTACATCTATACACAGAAACTAACTGTGTAGTAATTCAATACACAGAAATTAAAGGTATGGTACATCTAGATACAAAAACTAAAGATGTGATATATCTAAACACAGAAACTAAAGGTGTGGTACATCTAAATACAAAAACTAAAGCTGTGGTACATTTACACAGAGAAACTAAAGATGTAGTACATCTAGACACAGAAATTAAAGATTTGGTACTTCTAGATACAGAAACTAAAGATGTGGTATATCTAAACACAGAAACTAAAGGTGTGGTACATCTAGATACAGAAACTAAAGCTGTGCTACATTTACACAGAGAAACTAAAGGTGTGGTACATTTACACACATAAACTAAAGGTGTGGTACATTTACACAGAGAAACTAATCTAGACACAGAAATTAAAGATTTGGTACATCTACACAGAGAAACTAAAGGTATGGTACATCTAGACACAGAAATTAAAAGTGTGGTACATCTACACACAAACACTAAACGTGTGGTACATCTACACAGAACTAAAGATGTGGTATATCTGGACACAGAAATTGAAGATGTGGCACATCTACATATAGAAACGAATTATGTGGTACATCTACACACAGAACTAAAGGTGTGGTATATCAAGACACAGAGACTAACGATCTGGTGCAACTAGACATAAGAACTACATATCTGATACACCTAGACACTAGAACAAAAGATCTGGTAGATTTCTACACAGAAACTAAAGATATAGAGCATCTAAACACGAGAACTAAATATATTGTGTTATTATTTGCCCGTAAAACAAGAAAGTGGAAATTATCGATAGAAATTCTAAAAACTTATGAGTGAAAATAAAAAATAATGCATTACAATATGTCAAACACACTATATCTGCTATATCCAATATCGACGAAATCTTTCTCCCAATATCACGGCACATCAAGCTGGTTGACATACACAGTAGTGGTTGAGACCATATTTATATTATCAAATTGCATGAACAACAACTGTTATGCCATGAACTAGATTAAATTGGTGAACTATAATTTTTATGAATTTTATATGAGTCATTTTTAAATAAGAATTAGAAGAAGGAATAACAAAACTCTATTATTTATTTATTTATTTTTAACGCCAATTATTATTATCATTTACTTTTACTTGAATTAATTTAACTCATTAAGGAGAACTAGTCTTAGTGCTCATTTTAGCGCCCATTCGGTTATGTTCGCATTGTCCATCGTGGTAATCAAACCCTGTATTTTAGTATTGTAAGTCCGTAAAATTACAGTTAATTCAACATAGAACCCCTTAATTTAAGAATCTTATTTTGTTATAATTTTGAAGTGATGATTTTTTTTAAGTAATGATGTCCAATGGGAGCAACTCCAAAACGACAATCCTTCAGTTCATACGACAAAAATCTCCTCGCATATCTGACTATTCATCTATTTTGCAAATTATATTAAAACCTTTCTGAATAGAAAAAATATTCCGTATATTGACATATTTTTAAAGATAATATGATCCAACACAATGGGATATAAATAACTAGGTTTTTAGCTACGCACGACTAACTGATGGACTCTTTAAAAGAAGAGCGAGATTGGCTTAAAGCCGTCAAATCTGGAATACTGTTTTCATTCTTTATTTATGAACAGTTTTCTTCTAAGTCATCATCCAGATTTAGGGTTACCATATAAAGCGTTTGAGCTATGGAGAAACGGCAGAATCGGTAAAATGATTCTTTAAGTTCTTCAAAAGTCGAGCATAAAAAACAAAACAATCTTTATTGATGTTACCAATAAATCAATAATACCATGTTTCACAATATCAAATGTTTGTTTTGTTGTTAAGCACAAAGCTACACAATAGGTTATCTGTGTTGTGCCCACCACTGGTATCGAAACCCAGTTTTTTAGCGTTACAAACCTTTAGACTTATTGCCGAGCCCCTGGAGAGTTAACACAAAATGTAACCAAGCTTAATGGCAAAAATTATGATAACACCCGGTGTGAACATCTCTCCAAAGTTTACACTTTAATAAATCTGAAATGCCAAAAAAATTAAAGATGGATTACTGATTATTTATCTCATCATTTTAATTATATTAACAAAGAAACTAAAGATGTGGTGCATCTAGACACATAAACTAAAGATGTGGTACATCTACACACATAAACTAAAGATGTGGTACATCTACATATAGAAACTAAAGATGTGGTACATCTACACACATAAACTAAAGATGTGGTGCATCTAAACACATAAACTAAAGATGTGGTACATCTACACACATAAACTAACGATGTGATGCATCTAGATACAAACTAAAGATATGGTACATCTAGACACATAACCTAAAGATGTGGTACATCTACATATAGAAACTAAAGATGTGGTACATCTACACACAGAAACTAAAGATATGGTACATCTACATAGATAAACTAAAGATATGGTACATCTACATACAAAAACTAAAAATATGGTACATCTACATATAAAAACTAAAGATGTGGTACATATAGACACATAAACTAAAGATGTGGTACATTTAGACACATAAACTAAAGATGTGGTGCATCTAGACACATAAACTAAAGATGTGGTGCATCTAGACACATAAACTAAAGATGTGGTACATCTAGACAAATAAACTAAAGATGTGGTACATCTAGACAAATAAACTAAAGATGTGGTACATCTACACACAGAAACTAAAGATATGGTACATCTACATAGATAAACTAAAAATATGGTACATCTACACACATAAACTAAAATGTGGTGCATCTAGACAAAGAATTAAATATTTGATACACGTAGAAACTAAAGATGTGGTACATCTAGACACTTAAAATAAAGATGTGGTGCATCTAGACACATAAACTAAAGATGTGGTGCATCTAGACACATAAACTAAAGATGTGGTACATCTGGACACATAAACTAAAAATGTGGTACATTTACACACATAAACTAAAATGTGGTACATCTAGACACATAAATTAAAGATGTGGTACATCTAGACACATAAACTAAAGATGTGGTACATTTACACACATAAACTAAAATGTGGTGCATCTAGGCAAAGAATTAAATATTTGATACACGTAGAAACTAAAGATGTGGTACATCTAGACATAGAAACTGGAGGTGTGGTATATATGTAGACACCTGCGGTATATTGAAATATCTAGAGGTTGAATTACTTCTGCTGACGTAAATAATATTAAAAGGGGTAAAAATAGATCTAGTAATAAGGGTTTATTTACTTATCCCATATAAATGAGTAATTATATGATCAGTCAATTCGGCCGTAACGGTAATATACTGACGTTCAGAACAGTTTTGTGTATCTCCTCGCCGGATTAGATCAGACAACTATTTCAGTACAGTGTAAGTTATGATGAGTGATCTCCTATTAACACACCTGCTAAATGTGATCCGAAAATATATAAAAGGAACACATATAGAAGTTGATCTTCATTCACCTTCGATAAAATTACTAAAATAAACGTTACTTGCTTGGCATGGACCAAGAAAGATTTCAGCTTTCACTTCAAAAGGAAGACATCGGTCAAATCTCACATACGTGGCAGTAAATATTGTACTGACTGAATGAAACAGCCTTATGGAAACATTATATAAAAAAATGCCAGTAAATATGGTTTTACAATTGTTATAAAAGAATAACAAGAGTAGATTTATGGTAATTTTTCTTATTTTTCGGAAGTTGTTTACCATTTCCTTTTTTTTTTCTTACTTTTGTAGAATTAGTTTTAAATTGTATTCTTTGTTAGTCCAGTAATAACATGGATTACTGGTTATATATCCCATCAGTTTAGTTACATTAGGTTAAATAACTACGATAAACATTATTATCAGAACAAAAAACACATTACATTTATTATGGTAATGGCTTTGAAGTTATGGTTTACAATATGTTATCATAATAAGGTGGATCAGCGATAAAATCCGGGGATCGAACCTCGCGATAAACGGGGTAAATATAACCTCTTGTGGAACTTTACGCTAAAACAAACAAACAAGAAACAAATTGAAGTTAACTCACCTGAGGTAGTGACTAAAGAAAGAAACGTAATTATAAGACCAAGCATCTGGGTGGAAAAAAGATTTAACAACAAGAATAAAAATTATATCAGAGTTTGTATATGATCTAATATTTAAAAAAACCAGGATTCTTAAAAACTGTCCTTAAAAATCACCTTTGGTTATTAATAATAATAAACAAAAGTTAAGCCAACGAAGAATTACTGTTGTTTGTCGATTTCTATAGCACTATTCAATTCACTATGGAATACGAGCGATTTTTACAGTTTTGCGTCACATATTAGTTTAAAACACACTTGAAAAGTCAAAACTGATATATTTGTAAACTACTAATAGGTATTTTAACGATGACTTATAATAATTTTAAAATCTCTTAATTTGAAATAATTATAAAGTTCCGTTTTAAAATTTTAAAGTGTTTTTTTTTAACACGGCGTCAGGTTAAACGGTTTGGAAGATATTATTATGTTAGAGTCCACTTGTGTCTGAATGACGGGAATCTTTATTTATATACGTTGGCTTTTGCTTTCAGTCAAGTTCGTTGTCCTTTCCTGTTAGACAACTTTTTCCCGTTCATCTTTACAAAGTTAACGTCCAGTCTGCCGCTAATCTGGCAACACAACCAGTTTCTTTAAATTCTGTCGTTGTTGGTAGTGGGTATTTCTTTCAGTCCATACAAAGTGGCTAATAAAATGAAGTTCAATTGAGTTAAAACAATACTGTGTTCGCTAAATGTCTCTTAAAAGTAACGCCTCCTAACTCTGACTTTCATATTTATAGTAATTTTTGCATTCTTTCTTCCCTTCTGGTTCCAATAAATTGCTTCTAAAATCACTTAACCATAACACGAGTTTCTCTCTCTCTACAAAGCAGACTTTATCTACTATGAGAAAACTAGTGAAACGTCATGTGAACCAGAAAAAAGAAGCACATAGGATGTAAGAGAAACTAGAACATAATTTTTCTTTAACTCCTTACGTAATCTAGAATTCGGTTCCCCTCGGTGGACATGGCGCAGATATACCTATTATGTAGCTTTGGTCTTGAAAGAAAAAAGGCTTCTAATCAGTGCTGCATGTTGTGAATTGTTTTGGTTTGTTTTCGTATTATAAACATCAGGCTAGAGTCGATAACATTGTCCTGTACAGGGTTCTTATCCAACACAATCAAAGTTAAATTCTCTGGATTCTTCATAAAAAATAAAATTTAAAGAAACTTTAAGATTTGGCCACTTGTTTCTTATAAATAGTATGTTATCAATAAGGCAAAAATAGGTGCTAATGTTTAGAGTAATAAATATATACAATTTATATAGGGGTATTAGTATCGTCATCACTCTACGCCCCATCAGAGTGTCTTGAGATTTGAATTTAAATAGAATTTCAAATATTTTATGTAAGCTAGCATACACACTTTGTTAGTCTTTGTCTAACCCCTAGTGGCTCCAAGGTAGGTCTAAACATTGGGTTTCGATACTCGCGGTAGGCAAAGCACAGATAATTCATTCTGTAGCTTTACGCGTATCAAGAAAAAAAAACTTTATCTAGAGTTCCTATACTGTGACGTACGCGGTTGCAAGCGCTACAGATGTCTAACTAAACAATCACAAGTCCAGTTGATTGACGTTTCTTGAAAAGAGGTTATTGTTTTAAATAAGCGGAAGGTGAATTACTACAAACTCATGAGATTCTTGGAGTTTTTGGACAGTTCATATACTTATATACAAACTAAATATAGTTCTTGGGCAGTTCATATACTTATATATAAACTAAATAAGTTCTTGGACAGTTCATATATTTACATACAAACTAAATAAGTTCTTGGACAGTTCATATTCTTATATACAAACTACATATATTTTTGGACAGTTCATATACAAACTAAATAAGTTCTTTGACAGTTCATATTACTTATATACAAACTAAATAAGTTCTTTGACAGTTCATATACTTATATACAAACTAAATAAGTTTTTGGACAGTTCATATACTTATATATAAACTACATAAGTTCTTGGACAGTTCATATACTTACATACAAACTAAATAAGTTCTTTGACAGTTCATATACTTATATACAAACTAAATAAGTTTTTGGACAGTTCATATACTTATATATAAACTACATAAGTTCTTGGACAGTTCATATACTTACATACAAACTAAGTAAGACCTTCGAAGCTATTTCTTAAACCAATCATTCCACATTGAATGTATTAGACTGAATTCGAATAGCATTACGTAAGTATAAGATTCATATTTTTTATTAGTAGAGCCCCCCAGTAGCACAACGGTATGTCTGCGGAATACAACGCTAGAAACCGGGTTTCGATACACGTGGTGGGCAAAGCACAGATAGCACCTTATTAGTATAAATGCTTAGGACCGAACATGACCTAGTGTTTAATATACCCGGAATGTGAATCCGGGGATTCGGGCTCGTTGCGAAAACGCGTTTCGCATTTTGGGGTTGTGGATGAGCTCTAAGAGTGACAGTCAAATCCTACTATTCTACCAGACAATAATATCCTAAGGGTTGGTAGTTTTAAGGGTGATATGTACAGTTAGAGTATTTTCAAAGTATCTATAATCACGGATAGTCAAATAGTTGTACAGGCCTCACAGATGCATTTTCACGTGTAGTCACCGTGAATATGGTATAAAAAGTCCATTTTTCGCTTTCAGGCATGTTCTATTCGGTTAAGAATAGCTGTATAGGCGGAAGGTGCTAATAAGTGATTCCCCTCTTGCTGATCAGCTAGTATACATTAAGAGTGATTAAGCCTTAACCTTAGGAGAATCTGACTGCCTGTTTAGCCTATGTGTCGCATAGGGTGCCGTTCAGGTTGAAAATATCAAATAAAGCTGACATATTTCTCGTGGATTCACACGTGCTTTCGTTCATACTAATATACGTTGGTGTTATTTGCTTATTTTACTTAGGCTGATTTTGTAATGATTCATCGTTGAACAAAGATGCGTTCTGGAAAAATAACGATCACCTTTAACAACAGTGGTTGTTGAGGAGCATGTTTGTGTCACTATAACGAGTACAAAAGATCTGAAACGTATTATTCTATCAATTATTGTGTGACTAAGAAATTGTTTGAATTGAAATAAAGGTTCTGTTTTTAAACGTTTTATTTAAATTATTATTTATCATGTTCAGTAGTCATCCATTGTTTTCTGTTAATGTATTTTTACTCATTGAGAACATGTAAAAAATGTTACTTTTCTTTTATTCCACACATTTTCAACCTTAAGGTAGGTCGTTCACCTTCACCTTGGACATTCAATGTTACCTTCTGATAATAGAGCTGAAGCCAAGCCGGTTTAAACCAGGGTACATAACAATTTGTTACTGTCACAAACTTATCGCAAACGTTCAACGAATTTTATGTAATTCAACCTGTTCGATGCACTTTTATTCTTAATACAATATATGTGTAAGGTTTTATAGTCTTATAGTATGTTTCAAGTGTTATCAATTGTGTACATCGGTTTTGTTTGATTTTTTCTTCAAATACTTCATTCATCAATATTATGAGATTGAGCTCATTACTACAGTAAAAGCAGATAAGCACAGCAAATTAGTATTTAAAAAAAAAAGATTAAGTAACGCATATCGGTGTACAAAAAACATTTTAATACTAGAAATAAACGACCTTATAACACCAAGTTTGTTAATTTTCTTTAATCGGACACTCAGTGTTTCGCTTAACAGCTTCTTCATGAGCGTTTCAATAAAACATAAACCGTAACTGAAAGGACAAAGCTTCAACATTTCGTACATATATCACAATTCAGGTGTTGCTCTATACCATAGTACGGAGTAAATTACTTACTTAATTATTTATGAGCAGAAATATCGCATCCTTCTCTGAAGTGTATGTTCTAGATCGCGTATTGACACAACACACAAGTATGTATAATGTTATGAACGAACTGGTATGTCATCTATTATGCTGCAGTATTTTCAATTCTAAGTTTTAAGTTTCTAACCACACAGGGCATGTAGAGTTTATTCTAGGATTATCCTTTCAGATCACTCTGTGTGATTCTATAATTATCTTGTTACATTCTTTATCCACAGAAGTTTAGCCGCTTGTTTAGAACATAGATTCATCTTAAGTATCTTCCATCTATTCAGTATACGTTCAACAGGAATCATTTGCCATGGTGGCAGAAACCCTGTTTCAGTGATCGGAAGAAATACAATTTCATTGGTGCATTCACGTGTCAGGTTATCCTTGTGGAACAATATTCTTGGAAAACAAGTCAACCGCATCACAGCGTAAATCAATATATTAGAATCTTTGAACTTGAGGTCCTACTTGTTATGACTGTTTGTTCAGTAAACTGTAACCATGACCTCTAACAATATTTTAAACTACCCCTCCAGGATCTTTAGGTCCTAAATACTTTTTTGTCTAATTTTCTGTCTTTATGTTCACGATACATGACCTCCGAAGAAAAGTACTAACAATATTTCAAATTATCCCTCCGCCTTTTTTAAGCCTAAGGACTTTTTTTTAATTTAAGTTTTCTGTACTTATCTTCACGATAATAAATTATTGACTTTCTCATTTCTTGTCAGAAATATACATATATTTCGTATATTTGACCATTTATCATTGAAGAAAAAACACCTATAAGTTAGCAGCGAATAAGTATATCATAGGACTAGTTACAAATTATAGGAATTTTCTGTGTCAGTATCAACGACTTTATGTCACTGATTTTGATGAGCTTCGATCTACGAAAAAAAAAAAAGAATTTAAAAACTAGCAATGTCAGTTTCATAATTTACTGTGCATTTTTAGTTAAAATTTTTGTTTGTTTGTTGTTAAGCTACACACTGAGCTACCTGTGCTGTGCCCATTAAGAGTATCGAAACCAGATTTTTAGCGTCGTAAGCCTGCAAACTTACTGCTGAGCCACTGGGAAGCCGTAGAGGGTGGCGCTGTTAGTCAAATAAAAGATTGAAAGAAGCGCCATTCCAGTTTCTCAAGAGCTTCCAAACTGCCAGTACCATAAAATATGTTTACATTTAGTCTACGAGACATATAAGTTGTGATCACTGCAATCAGTAACAAAAGAAATTTCAATGAATTTTAAAATTTAGGATGGGCTTTGCAACTAAGTTTTTATATTACTGATAAACTATTCACAGAATACGTAATCACATAATGAAAATGTATATTACTGATGCAAGATATAAAAGAATAATAATGCAAGAGTTATGGTGCTTTTTCTCATTTTTCAGAAATTGTTTACTATTTACTCTTTTGTCTCATAACTTGTCGAATTATCTTTAAATTGTTTTAATATATTTCATTTTTATCTGTTTTTTTCGTATTTATATTTTTGGTTTCTACTTTATTTTCTAAAAGTTTTTACTTACAATAACATACACTAAACGTTTTCAATCATATTGTTTTAATCTCGGTTTTTGTCAGTCTACTCACTAGATTTGGCCCAAAGCGAATGACCTGTATTATCCAGTTTCTTGTTTGTTTTTTACGTTAACCTGTTTTATCCGTTTTTTTTGTTTTATTGTGTGTTAAGCGAAAGACAGCACAATGGACTATTTGCCACCACAGGGATTAAACCACGACTTTTAGCGCTATAAGCCCCATGTTTACCACTGATCCATTAGGGGGCGTTGTCTTTCTTGAACTTACAAGTTTTTAGCCTTCCAGTAAGTCATTCACCTTGACCCTGAATTTTAGATACAGCCATCTGACGTCAGAGACCGTGATCCGGTCAATACACCAATGGAGCAGACTAGACAGCACATCAGTTTTGTAACCAAATTGTTTTTGAACAAGGCAATCTAGTACAATAATTGAAGGAAACTACCATCATAAGTGCATTTTTTATTCTGTTCAGGAACTACTATGATATTTTCTGAGCTAAAATAAAACCTCTAACTACCTCCAACAATGTATTTACACGTTACTTGCTAGGGTTTTTAACAAATAAATAGCATTATGTAGAAAGAATCCTCGAGTGAACAAGTCTCACACTAAAGTAAGCCGGCCCTGACGGAAACGCCCCCGGGCTGTACTTGGTTTAAAAAGGTGAGGGGTAATGAACTGAAATAGACTTTCTCCATTCTGTTCTTCTAGTAACATGTTTCTTCACATGCCGAAGCTTTAGTCTTAAGCGTTTCTACAGTTTCCAACAAAGCAGTAAGTATTTTACTGACTAAGAATCTATCAAACATCCAGATTTGGTACTAACCCAAATAGAAACCTGAAATCGCTTACTTAATTTTATATTATCTACTGAAATTTTTAAACCTCTTTGGAGCGATGTTCACCTTTTAAGTATATTTATGTTATTAGGCTCTATTGGTAAAATATCTTTCCCATTTCAGCATTAAAGGTTTAGTATTACCGTGATGTTGTACATATTGTGAGTTTTCTAGTCTTTATCTGATTAATAGATACAAATCATATAAGGTATTTCATTAAAGGTTTAGTATTACCGTAATGTAGTACATATTGTGAGTTTTCTAGTCTTTATCTGATTAATAGATACAAATCATATAAGGTGTTTCATTAACGGTTTAGTATTACCGTAATATAGTACATATTGTGAGTTTTCTAGTGTTTATCTGATTATTAGATACAAACATATAAGGTGTTTCATTAAAGGTTTAGTATTACCGTAATATAGTACATATTATGAGTTTTCTAGTCTTTATCTGATTATTAGATACAAATCATATAAGGTGTTTCATTAAAGGTTTAGTATTACCGTAATATAGTACATATTGTGAGTTTTCTAGTCTATCTGATTAATAGATACAAATCATATAAGGTATTTCTGTTGTTTTTCAAAATGGAATTTATGAATTCTGACTATCACAAGATTATCGTTGTTCCTCTGATTGTTCACAAAAATGACGTTGTAAGGTTGCATTACGGATTATATATTATTTAATTTCATCCAAACCGAAATGTGGCAAAATGACAAACAAAATATCACACGGTAAAACGTATTAGGTTCCAAATGCACAGAACAAGGTTATTTGGACATTTTGTTGACTGGTTTTGACAGCTCAACTAAACAACGTAAAAAACAACACAATATACCTTAATTACGAGATGTTTTGTTTCTGCTCTGTAAGACTTTTGGTTATTCGTGTCTTCATTTCCTTAAAATTACATCTAATGCTGAAAAGCATATTTTAAGAGTATTAACAGTGAAACATTGACCATTCGTACCAAACCCTTAATTTATTTTGCCATAGAGCATTATTTTGACTCTTGAAACTGCTCTTCACACAATAG
>NW_013665996.1:410965-420304 GCF_000517525.1 Limulus polyphemus | reverse complement strand
GAATATTAAAGAAAAGCTGGAGAAGCCAGAACTATTAAAAGTACGTGACAATATTAAAGAAAAGCTGGTGTGAAGCCAGAACTATTAAAAGTACGTGAGAATATTAAAGAAAAGCTGGTGTGAAGCCAGAACTATTAAAAGTACGTGACAATATTAAAGAAAAGCTGGTTTGAGACAGAACTATTAAAAGTACGTGAGTACTACATATTGTGAGTTTTCTAGTCTATCTGATTAATAGATACAAATCATATAAGGTATTTCATTAAAGGTTTAGTATTACCTTAATGTATTACATATTATGAGTTTTCTAGTCTTTATCTGATTAATATATACAAATCATATAAGGTGTTTCATTAAAGGTTTAGTATTACCGTAATATAGTACATATTGTGAGTTTTCTAGTCTTTATCTGATTAATAGATACAAATCATGTAAGGTATTTCTGTTGTTTTTCAAAATGGAATTTATGAATTCTGACTATCACAAGATTATCGTTGTTCCACTGATTGTTCACAAAAATGACGTTGTAAGGTTGCATTACGGATTATATATTATTTAATTTCATCCAAACCGAAATGTGGCAAAATGACAAACAAAATATCACACGGTAAAACGTATTAGGTTCCAAATGCACAGAACAAGGTTATTTGGACATTTTGTTGACTGGTTTTGACAGCTCAACTAAACAGCGTAAAAAACAACACAATATACCTTAATTACGAGATGTTTTGTTTCTGCCTTGTAAGACTTTTGGTTATCTGTGTCTTCGTTTCCTTAAAATTACATCTAATGCTGAAAAGCGTATTTTAAGAGTATTAACAGTGAAACATTGACCATTTGTACCAAACCGTTAATTTATTTTGCCATAGAGCATTATTTTGACTCTTGGAACTGCTCTTCACACAATAGTTTTTCTTTTGTTTTTATTCACATTTCAACAATGCTTATGAGGATAGAAATAATGTAAACTAATGTAAGTATGGAACTGCTCTTCACACAATAGTTTTTCTTTTGTTTTTATTCACATTTCAACAATGCTTATGAGGATAGAAATAATGTAAACTAATGTAAGTATGCAATCCTGAAGTTTACCCTAATACAAACTGCATTGTTATGAAATGTGAGAGTCCAACTCAAAATTACGGCCTAGTTTTTTAATGTAAGTTATGTGAATGAAAATAAAACTTACATCATAGAAGGAAAAATCCTATACATCACAAATAAAAGTTAGTTTGGTCGCTTATTTAAGTTGTGAAGAAACAGATGCGAAACTAACTCGAATTTCAATTGTTTTCTGGTCTCGCAAGTTTCCATACGAAACATAGACAGCAAATTGGATTTTAAAAGATACTTAAACAAATACTCCTTTTCTTTATAATGTGTCGTTCCCTTGTGGCACGGTGATAAATCTATAGGCTTATAACGCTACAAATCGGGCTTCGATACCCGTGATGAGCAGAACACAGATAACCCATTGTATTATAATGTGTCTTATACATTTTTAATGTAAATATAACTTACTGTGCATGTGTTAAAACAGATATTGTTACTGGAAATATCGTTAGCTTATACTGACAGTATGCTCCCTGATTACAGTACTAGTTTTATTTCTCTGCAGTTACATTTGATAAAACATCCTTTTATTTGCAGTTAACAAGCATATAAAGAAGTGGAATGGATAACGTCCAGTTCTTGTTTAGAACGGCCCTGTTACTGCTCATCTTAGACTCAGGTAGAAAAAACTAAGGTTTCATGTAACATAACATTTGTTATGATTCATATATAAAGACTAAGGTTTTCATGTAACATAACATTTGTTATGATTCATATATAAAGACTAAGGTTTCATGTAACGTAACATTTCTTATGATTCATATAAGGAAACTAAGGTTTTCATGTAACATAACATTTCTTATGATTCATATAAGGAGGTTAAGGAAGCTCTTAAGCACATCTTTTATGTAAATATATTCTATTACTTAGGTTAATCATTTAGCAAAAATAATGCTTTATTTAAGCATATAATTTCTTCAGAAGTTTCATATCTTGATTATGTACAACTATAAAAACAAAATGTTGTTAGCCCTCCCCCCCAAAAAAAGAAAGTTTTAAGCCATTCGATGTTTCGGTTACACATTTCACTTGGACTTCGCCCTATTAAGAAAATCCAATGTTTTCAAACAAGTGTTTGAATTGTTGTACTGTGAAACTAGATTTACACTGGGTGTTTTGTATTATACTTACCCTTGGTTTGTTCTATTATGAAGCTAAACGTACCCTGAGTTTGATATATATCATTAAACTACGCTTACCCTCAATTTATTGTATTACGAATCTAGACGTACCTTGGTTTTTGTATTATCAAGCTAAACTTATCCAGGGTTTGTTGCATTATGAAGATAGGCTTACCCTCGGTATACTATATTATAAAAGTAGTTTCACCCTAGGTTTGTTGTATTATAAAGCTAGACATGCTCTGGGTTTGCCGTAATATGAAGCTAGACTTACCATAGATTTATAGTATTATGAAGCTAGACTTACCATAAAATTGACGTTTTTATGAAACTAGGCTCACACTGAGTTTGTTGTATTATAAAGCTACATATACCTTGGATATGACGAAACTAGATTCGCCTTTTGTTGTATTGTGAAGGTACAATTACCCTGGGTTTGTTGTAACATGAATCTAGACTTATCCTATATTTGTTATATTCTAAAGCTAGGCTTACCCTAGTTTTGTTATGTTATGAGATTAGCTTACCTTTGGTTTATTGTATTACGAAACTAAACCTACCTTGGGTTACGAAAACTTGTTAACAAGTAGCTGATTATAAGCAGGTGAAATCCAAAAGTTTATTTCTCACTTTTGTGCCTTAGTGGTTTCATTATTTATAAATAATGTTTAATCGTGATAATTAGTAGAGTTTATAGGGTTTGCAAGTAATATTTTAAAAACATAAACTTAACGTAAAATAATGACTGTCCAATATAGTCGGACGTTCAAAGGTTTCAGTTTTATTTGTAATAAAATGATTAACGATATGGACAGAGTGCTGACAGGTTTATAACTTTCCATTGCTTAGCGATTTATACATTGAATGACGGTTTTAAAACATGGAAAACCAGGAGATATACTCTACAGATTAGTCTGTAAAATCTGAAATAAAGAGTAACTTAAAAATTAATGAAACTAATTCTATATAACAAATTGACTAGAAATACATAACCTCTGTTTGTTTATATGCAAAGTTGCGTGATGGACTATTTACCAAACCGCTGATGTTAGTGCTGCAAATCCTCGAGCTTATCACCTGAATCACTGTGGAGGGTACATAATGTTATAAATCAATAGAAAAGGAAACTAAAACCTATAATAACTAAAATGCATTAATTCATCAATTCACTACCCTAGTGGTTAATATATTCAGCTGTAAATTAAATAGTGCATCATGAAGTTTGGTCAACATAGAAGGCTTAGGTTAGTGCTAAATCTATATATTTAGTTAACAATGCAAATAATATTTAGGAGTATAAAAATGTATACTAATATAAAAACGATTTTAAACATTATAATCAATGAAACTAATTTTAAAGTAAAATGTAATAATTCGTTATGTACAAAACACATAAAAAACAAACAACTGTTTTTCGTACGTTGTGTTAATAATTTCCTAGAGAAGCAACCAAGAATAAGGCTCAGTTTAGTTATTATGTTTATATAAATCTAATTGTGAATATTTATGCACTTAATTTCTTTCCACAGTTTTTGGCGCAGTGATATTCCCCCGAAGTTTTGGTCATGACCTGAACAAGAGGGATGTATGCACTGACGATAATGTGAGCAAAGTTCAAGATTTTTTTAATCAAGTTATGTCTACCATGATTGCCAACCGACCCGAGACGTCCTGTTGCTTCGAACTGTCCAAAACTATTGGCCAGTTTTCCTGTAGCAAATGTAAAGTGAGCGGAATGAATACTTTACACCTTATTGGCCAGGATCCATTCTCGTGCAATAGTGATCAATCTTCTTTCACTTATACTGTTGGCTTAAATAACCCTTTAGTCTCCTGTGAGTGTTCCCATGCCTTCATTCTTCGACTGAGAAAAGCGACCTTTCAGTTTGCCTTACAAGACGTTGAGGCCTCGGGACTGATGACAGTGTCTATTGGTGGGCCCACTGCACGAGGGAAAGTAAAAGATTTGTCTGTTTTCTCCATTACTAACCCTAGAATAAATCTCAAAGATTGTAACTTTATCTGTGTTTTTGAAGGCTCTCTACTTAATACCTTTGGAAGTCCCGTTATCAGAGACGATATAGGTATACAGCTAGCAAACGTCATCCAAGATCTGATCCAGGAACAGATTAGTGTTGTGCATAAAAGATTAGAATCGTTACAGGCTGATATTCCACAGGTATCTCAAGATGATGAGGAATCTTTTCTTATAGGATCTGAGCATGATTTGCAAAATGATGTGAACACGCTATCCACTGAGAGCGCTACAGAGGATTTTCAGGAACTCCAAGAAGACAATGAAATGCCATCTGAAAACAATCCTGTTGACAGTATTAAAGGTTCTGGAGAAGACAATAACACAGATGTAGGTGACCTTGAGTTGTCTGTAAAAAAAGTCCAAAATACTACAGAACATGAAGAGAACAACACTGGAACGTCAGGAACAGCTCACACTATTTTAAAATCGAACAACACACATGTAGAGCTAGTGACGTCTGCCTCTAACATTACGACCAGTACAGATGACATTTTTACTGGTGAAGAAGAAGAAGAAGTCAGCAATAAAACCAAAGAACAACTTATGATAATTACACAGCAAGATAAGCCTGTGATAATACGGAATAACCATGGATTCACTGTCGGTGAGCATGCTGTTTCTGAAGATAACAAAAATGATAAAATTCAAGATAACCCAGAATCTGCTAAGCCTGTTATTATAAGAAATAACCATGGGTTAGAAACTATCAACCGTATTGATTCTCATTACATCCATACTCCAAATGAAGACGAAACATTTGAGCCTAATATAAATGACAAACAACACATTTCTGAGCATGCATCAGTACAAGAAGATAAGCTAAATATTTATAAACCTGTATTAATACGAAATAATCACGGATCAAATATCAAACATACAATTTTATCTGAAAGCATTGATGAAGTGAAACCTGATAAACTTCCAGTAAATGAAAATGTGGATTACAAGACTGATAAACCTCTAATAATACGGAATAATCATGGATCAAATGTTCACATGCTTGAAATTTCTTATCACAATAATCAATCCAGCTCTGAGAACCTGAAACCCCCTCTAGATGAGTCAGAAACTGGAGAGATTGTGTTTGAGGCTGATGAGCTTCTAGCATCTGTAATAAATAATGGGTCTACACCCAGCGGAATTCGCATTACTGAAGTTGAAAATGTATCACAACCTAGTGAACCAGATATAAAAGAAATGAATAATATTTTTAAACCTCATGGTTCAGTGGCACTTGAAGACGAGTTAAAGGATGGTGAACCAGCGGTAACCGGAATGAACAATGAATCTAAGCATGCTATTTCCGGTTTTACTGGAAATGAAGAAGACTTCAAACTCAGTGAATCAACTGAAATTGAAACTGGAGATAAACTGAATCCAGGTAACGCTTTTGTAACTGAAGCTGAAGAGGAATCTGAAAATGATGAGCTATTTGAAACTGAAGTAAAAGATAAATCAAAACAGGATAGCTCTATCATAATAAAAGAGGAAGACGAATCATTCAGTACTGAATCAGTTACATCTGAAATTACTGATAAGCTAAAACCAGATATCGCTGTTATAACTAAAGATTCAGATGGTTCAAAAACTGTTACATCAGCTGGAGTTAGAGATATGCTGAAACCACACAGCACTGTTGTAACTGAATCTGAAGTTGAATCCAATAATGATGAATTAGGTGAAGCTGAAGTTAAAGACATACTACAATCGAATCACTCTGTTATAAATATAGCTGAAAAAGAGTCAGAAGCTGATGAGCTAACTGAACCTGAAGTTAACGATAAATTAAAGCTAGATAACTCTATCGTAACAGAAGTTGTAGAAGACTCACAAATTGTTGAATCAGTTGAAACTAAGGACAGAGATGAACTGAAACCAGATGTTGCTGTTGCATCTGTAACTGAAGAGGAGTCCAAAGCTGATGAATTAGTTAAAGTTAAAAATAAATCGAAACCAGATATTTCTCTTGTAACAGAAGTCGAAGAGGATTCAAAAGTTGATGAACCGCTTAAAACTGAAGATGAATTCCAACCAGATTACTCTGTTGTAACTGCAGATGGAGAATATATAAAAACTGATGTACCTATAGAAGGTGAAGTTAAAAATAAATTAAACCCAGATCATTCTGTTAAAACATCAGCTGAAGAGAGTTCAAAAGATGATGAACCACTTAATGTTGAAGATACATTGCAACCAGACACAAATGAAGAAGATACAAGAACTGATAAACCTATAGAAGTTGAGGTTAAAATTAAATTGAAAGAAGATCATTCTCTTGTAAAAGCAGACGAAGAGGATTCAAAAGATGATGAACTACTTAGAGTTAAAGATAAATTAGAGCCAGACCTGTCAATTCTAATTACAGCTGAAGAAGATTCAAAACCTGATGCACCGATAGAAGCAGAAATTAATAATAAGTCGAAACCAGATCACTCTGTTGTAACAGAAGCTGGAGAAAACTTACAAGCTGGTGAAAGTTTCGAAATTAAAGTTAAAAATGGGTCTCAGTTAAATTTTTCTCTTGTAGTAGAAGAAGAATTGGAATCTATAAAAGAAATTAAAGATAAACTGAAATCTAATGCACCAGATAAATCTGAAGTTAAAAACAAGCTTAGACCCAATTCACCAATTATTATGTTGAATAACCACAGACTGAACACCCGCGAACACATTCCACCTGAATATATCATTCAACCACAGAATGAGCCAATTATAAATAACCACACTGGGGAATCCAAAGACACAGTAGAAAGCCAAACTTTGTCTGAAGTCAGTGAATCTTCTCAACCTGTTACTCAGTTTGAACCAATAACAACAGATAAAACAGCAACGAGTGAAATTATCAAGAAACCAACAAATAATGACTCCATTGTTGCTGATGAAGCAAACATCTTAGATTCTGAAAAGCTTAGAGAGCAGACAGAACGTTCTGTTGTCACTATCGATGTCCTAAATGCCAAAAAGACAGATGTATCAGTAGTGAATGCTTCTGATAAAGATTGACATAATCAGAAGCCAAATGTTATACAGCCGTTGTGCCTGAAACTGAAAACGACTCAGAACCTGGCAAACTACTGGTAGTTTAAAACAAATTTAAAATATGACATTCTTTTTGAGATTGTAGCTAAGATTGAGTCAAATAATGACTAAGCTATAAAAGTTGAAGTTGGACATTAGTTTAAACTTATCAAACATTTATAGCTAATGTTTAAAAGCTAAAAGTTATCGATATTTGATTTGTCTGAGTTAAAATTCAACTAAGAAGTAAGAAATAAGAAAAGCTTAAAGCTTCAAACCAAAGACTTTGTTCTTCTTAAACGCAAAAATAACTTTCACAACTGGTAAATTTAGATCCAAAAAATAAAACTAAGTATTAGCTTTCAATGAAAATAAAACAATAAACGATAAGAGGACAAAAGAAGGGAAAACATAGACTGAAATAATCACCAGTATTACCAGATTTTGAGAAGATAAAATGTTCCCAATTTTGGTACACTACGTTTAACTTAGAGTAAGTTTAATTCTTTCCTTTCTGCGCAGCTAAGTTTTCTGACGCAGATGAAGATAAATACTTAAGAACTATCTTATATTTAGAAAAAGAAAACGAATTTTACTTTTCTATTCAATTTGTCAACACAATACTAACAGAACTCTCTCATAAGTATATGTATTTATATGTGTTATGGCTAAAGTTTTTTGTTTTTTTTTATATGTGTTTCGATATAATATACCTACACCGTCCGCTCTTTCTGATTATATCAATTGTTTATTCCTGAATATTCTCTGTAATATCCTAAACAGCTATTTTCAACCAATGTGTTAAACATCATTTTTGTATTATCTAAATAAGTCCTCGTGGGATGTGCAATAAAACCTTCCAGATCTTTACTTTGTCAGTCTGTATACTGGTTTGGTCTGATTCGCTACCATACTTCTCACACAGTTGGGTTAAAGATAGTATAACCTATCATTACCGTAGGATTATGCAATTTTTATGTAAAACAAAATTCTAAATTTTCTACGCGTAAATGGCCAAAGCACAGATGTTGAGAAGTATGAAAAATTATTTCTTCGAGAGTTTTAGTTTAGTTCTAGAAAAATAAAACTTTGTTGAAATCTGTTGTGATACTAAAGGTGTGATATAGTATGAGTCGACACGAGTTTACTGAGAACATAATGTACACCATTAACTGTAGAACTTTTAGAGTTTTTCTATGAATTTTTAAACAAAGTTAACGCTGTGAATGTTCTTATTATTTTACTTTAACGCATGATACAACAAGCAAAACTTACGCCTGGATACGAAGGAATGTAAAAAAGGCGTAGATATATTCCATTTATATTAATAAAAAATACAACAGATCCACAAGTATTACTTTCACGTGTCTTTACAGAGACTTTTTAAATATATATATATATCTGGAAACCTATAGTACTATATTACGGTAATACTAAACCTTTAATGAAACACCTTATATGATTTGTTATTGTGAGTTTTCTAGTCGTTATCTGATTATTAGATTGTACTATATTACGGTAATACTAAACCTTTAATGAAACACCTTATATGATTTGTATCTAATAATCAGATAACGACTAGAAAACTCACAATATGTACTATATTACGGTAATGCTAAACCGTTAATGAAATACCTTATATGATTTGTATCTAATAATCAGATAACGACTAGAAAACTCACAATATGTACTATATTACGGTAATACTAAACCTTTAATGAAACACCTTATATGATTTGTATCTAATAATCAGATAAAGACTAGAAAACTCACAATATGTACTACATTACGGTAATACTAAACCTTTAATGAAACACCTTATATGATTTGTATCTAATAATCAGATAACGACTAGAAAACTCACAATATGTACTATATTACGGTAATACTAAACCTTTAATGAAACACCTTATATGATTTGTATCTAATAATAAGATAACGACTAGAAAAATCACAATATGTACTACATTACGGTAATACTAAACCTTTAATGAAACACCTTATATGATTTGTATCTAATAATCAGATAACGACTAGAAAACTCACAAT
>NW_013665996.1:407609-410286 GCF_000517525.1 Limulus polyphemus | reverse complement strand
TGAATATGACTGAAATTTTTCATTTTTTCTGAAAAGGTGGTGTCTATTTACTTGTGACCATGCTGTGTACACAGATCTGTCATTTGCAAAAATACTCAGTGGCACAGCGGGATGTCTGTGGACGTACAACGCCAGAATCTGGGTTTCGATACCACGCTGTGTATGTGACAAACTTCCAACTAAAGCAGTCACTTAGCTTATTAGATTCTCGTCTGCATCGCTCTATTGTAAAATCTTCTTTCTTTCCATCCCCCCCCAAAAAAACTACTTAAAAATAACTATTGAATCTAAACTATACTTTATATTAAATACTTTGCATTATTATTATTTATATATATATTATTTTAGCTATTATTGCATCACCCAAACAAGAAGAATCTTAAAAATTAGAGTTAATACATAAAAGATAGGTTCCCTGGTTGTTCATCGCTTATTCCCCCCCCTCCATGCCCCCCAGTGGCACAGCGGTATGTCTGCGGACTTAGAACGCTAGAAACCGGGTTTCGATACCCGTGGTGGGCAGAGCACAGATAGCCCTTGAGTAGCTTTGTGCATAATTAAAAACAAAAAAAACAAAAATTATTCCCCACAGTGGACGGAGCGTAGATAGTCCATTGTGTAGTTTTGGGCTAAAATAAACAAAGAAAAAAAACATGGTAAAGTATATCTTATATGAATCCTATTAACAAATAATTACGCTGTTAATGTTATTTCAACCTTCAAACCTTTTGTCTACCTTGACTGCTTTTCTAATTCAGTCCTTTTTTCTATTTACATTCGTCGAAAGGTAAAGATTTTATTTTTTTTCGAGTTATTTACAAATATACTGTTCATAAAATGCGCTTTAGAATATATAAATATTCATTGTTAAGTATGTTTGCGAATAAACAGAGTTTAAAACCCTTTCTGTGCTCTTCATAAGTTCAACACGTGTAGTTCCTATGTAATTTTTATTTCCAACGAAACCGGACCTTGTGTTCTTGATTTTTCTTATGCTATTAACTGGTTCTTTTAAGTTGCGTATAAGTCATTCTTTGAAACTAAAGGCAATAATAATTTTTTCAGTTATAAAGTTTAATACACTTTTCTTAAATTTTGGATACTTTTTTTCATTTCTTCTGTTGAATTCTAGATTACTAATAGCCTAAATCAATGAAGATTGTCTAAAGGTTATTAAGACGAAACGTATATACGAAGTAGTTTTAGCCTCCCGGTGGCACAGCGGTATGTCTGCGAACTTACAACGCAAGAAAGCGGGTTTCGATACCCGTGGTGAGCAGAGCACAGATAGCCTATTGTGTAGCTTTGTGCTTAACTTCAAAGAAACGGAGTAGTTTTAAAGTCAATATGAATATTTAGAACACAGTCTGTATGACGAACCGTGAGATATCTTATGTACGTACATAAAAAAAAAAACATTGGTGAGAACAGCTACCACTTCCTTCACGCCTGACCCCCACGCTCCTCTAACATCCCACTGCTGACTACTGGTTATGGGGGTTTTCTGAATATATGGGTCTAACGCCATAAGCTAGTAACCATTCCTCAATTGACAAATGCCATTAAGAAAGGGGTTCTTATGGATTCTATGGTGACGTTACATGCTGTAACATCCCATACCATAGTCAAGATGGACACAGTAACCGAAAATAATAGAGAAAGAACAGAAAAGTTGCTTAGTGGTGCCTCATGGTTTCATTTCCAGAAACCAGCATTATTCACTAACGTGATTCCTTATGCATGTATACAAGCCAATTCAACGGTATGTTCTAATATCCATATTGACTTTATACAACCATGTAGATATCTCAAGAAACTGTTGTCAGTAAACTAGTCAAATCGAGTCGCTTTTTAATAATTATGCCATTTGCTACTTTATGCCTACGAGATTTAGTTTTGGGAGAAGTTGTCTAAGTCATTAATATTCACCATTTTAATAATTCCTCTTTACAGTGAACTCTTTACACTGACAAACTTTATTTGGGCTCTGTCAGATAATTGTTTTTTTTCCACGGTGTGTTATTACTTTCTAGGCCTGATTTATACTTGAAGCATAAAAGATTAATACACATGATTTCTCAAAAGGTGTCTCCTCTTGCTGAGTAAAGCTAGCAATCTTTTTTATAACAAAACTAACCAATTTTCCCCTAAGCTGTAATGTCACAGAAGGTATTGATAAAACGAATTTGTACGCAAAGCAATTTATTTTACTTTGACCTTTGACCCATTTGACTATAACGTTACTTTCACCTTTTAACTATCCTATTTTTAGAAAATTCTAAAATTATTCAATTAGCAAGTTTGGCGAATATTTCGTTATCTGCTTTTGTTAATTAATTGAACAAACAAACAGAAAACAGTAAATATCCATCCGTGACCAATTATTTAATATACATGTAGCGTAAGTAGCATTTTGTAACATTATAGTTATTATTCTACATAGAAACCTTTATAACAAACATCAATACTCTGAAAAGAACAAAACATTTAACACTATTGTCCTTTAAGAACCCCTAAATTGTTAACTATTTAATTTTTTTAATGACAATCATTAAAAGGCACGATGTAACTTTTGATATGTGAACGTGTGTAACAAATTATTTTTTAACAAATCAGCCAGTGTTTCTTAATCAAAATTAACATTACTCTGTTCAGTAGGTTGGCAAGATGGAAGTCT
>NW_013665996.1:401291-406805 GCF_000517525.1 Limulus polyphemus | reverse complement strand
GCTTCTCGACAAATGTACGTACATCGACTTCAAGTTAACTAGCTGAATATCAAGGAGACTCCGAACTGGAAAGAAGATTTTATTATATTTGTAACATAGTGGAATTTTTGTTTATGAAACTTTATTTGTAGCAATTAATTTTAATAGTTGCTATTGTAAATTGTACTGTTGCATATATATATATATATTAAAACGTATTTGTTTCAGGGTACAGTTCAACTATTAAAAGTTAAATTATTTAACTCGGTTTCGGATTATTTCAAATTCTCAATACGTAACATAATTTATTGTAAATGACGTTCTTGAAATATAGGAAAATTAACCAAATGAACTCGCTTTTTGAAATGTGCAACGATTTTCTTAAAACTGTACAGGTTCTATAACGTTGAGTGTCATTGATTTCCGATCAAAGGTGTTGTGTTTTGAAGAGTAGAATTTAGACAAGGGTTTCTATATAGGTTGGAGAAATGTAGAAAAACGTTTATAAAAAGTATTAACGTCGAATAAAGCTGGCATATATAAATTAAAGAGCGGTCATAATAGTGTAAATATGTCTGCCATCAGGGCCAAACAAATTTAGAGTATGACAACCAACATGGTAGACCGTGATCAATATTATTTGTGATTGCAGCAAGAATACATTAAGGAAAAGTAGTTTCAGTCTCCGACCCGCTCCTGGTCTTATTCTCATCTCTCAGTGTTTATCAGTCTCTGATAGGGAAGTTGATAAACTTTCACAAGTTTCTCTTGTTGTTTTGTTTCTTTGTTTGTTTTTTAAGTTACAGTTCCTACTTTTTTTTGAAAGAATTTGAAGCGGACCTTGGTTTGATCATTAAAAGACGACCTGAAAAGAAAACAAAAATAATGCGAGAACTTCTTTAAATGGGGAACTGTATAATAAACCACAAAACTGTTCAAAAAATAAAGCATAGATTTGAATTTCAATGAAAAGTAAAAACGTTTGCTTCATCAATTAATCTGTCAAATCATAATTTACTGAACATCTTTCGTATACATTATTCCAACTCAAATTTAACAAGTTTTGCAGAAGAAACATGTTAATTTAGTAAAAAACAAACAAACAATAATTTATATTTTATACAGGAACTTAAACAACAAAAATAGAAAAAATTATTTGAATTGTACTTGGTTTGATCGAAATAAATTGTATGTATGCATATATTTATTTTCGTGAAACATTTCATCTATAAATATATTTAAACTAAAATTCCCAAATAAACGAACCATTAATTATGTGTCCGCCAGAGGGAGACAATGCATTTCCTTTGTTTATTTCTTCTCCCAAACAATTACATTTGTGCTCCGCTGCTTTATTTTTAACTCGGTCATCTTGAAACCTGGACCAGTAAACCCAGACACGTTTTTGATTTAGGCTCCCCTTCAGATTTCAAGTGGTCATTGGTCAAACATTAGAAAACACATATATTTTATCCTGCAATCCTCTTATGTTTCTATCAATCTAAATTAGACTTTGCACAAAGACACTTTGCGACAACTTCCTTCTTGTAATTTTACAGGGGTCAAAGGTTAAAATATTTTGCAGAATTAAAGTTTTTGGACTGCAATGTCTCTATTTTTCAAGATACCTTGTGACAAGCCTCACAAACTAAAGCAGGCATACTTGGTATCAGTATCTTTCTTTTGATTTTATAAGAGTGTAAGGTAAATCAAAATTCGCGTACTCATATGACTACAGTAAATAAACCTACAAGCCAGCAAAACATCTTTATTAATATTTCATACAACAAATTAACTGTACATACACTGCTGCATCATTTGAGATGCCCATACTGGGCTCCATCAGCATTCAAACAATCATGACATCTATGACAGCGTACCTGACCTGCTGTTACACAATTTTCAACTCTGGTTCAATGGAAAGTATTTGTGTTCTGTTGCTTTAATTCGTCAATGGTTTAGACATCCTCCAATATTATTTGAAATAAAAATTAAACTTTTAAAATCGATATACATAAATTGCATAACTTAAAGGATGGGTTTTCATTTGATGAACCACCCTGTATGTAGTAGGGAACATTGAACTTACGTTGTTATTAAAAATGTTTTAATTCACAAAATACACGAAATTGCATGCACCGTTTCGAAGAATATGTTTCATTTGCCAAAATATTACCTGTTATGTTTTTGCCATTGTGAATAGATTTATTTAAGCAGACACGGACTGTCCTCTCCATTATAAAGTCACAATTTGAGTGTGATCCGATACATCTTTCTCACAAAATCATACCTGTTACGTTTTTGCCATTGTGAATAGATTTATTTAAGCAGACACGGACTGTCCTCTCCATTATAAGGTCACAATTTAGTGTGATCCGATAATCTTTCTCACAAAGGAGCCTTAAATTGATGTTGTGTTAAGTGTCTATCCCTCTGAAATATATATCTTATAGCTTATGACTCCTTCCCCTGGAAATCTACTGTATTCTGAGGATCTTATCAAATGTAGTAATGGAGGTTGGGGGACATATCACATTCACTTGTGAATATGATATTTCTAGTCACACACTGATTTTTTATAAAGTAATGACCTATAAATGATGAAAAACTCGTTAATGCGATCATTTCTGCTACTATCGTCAGACTATGGGTGAACTATATTTAAAACATATTTCAAAATCCCGTATATCAGTAATCTAAATTTAAAATAAGCATTTTTAAGATACGGGTTGGTATCTTTATTGATTAATCGAAAGGTTCAACACTGTAATATCAATGTTTATGTCGAGTTTATAAAAGACTTAATTTAAAAAAACCTTGTAAAGATCAGTTGTTAATGTCAGATTTTCGAACTTTCGGTCCTGCAGAATAATGTAACTAAGATTTACACATAGTGTGGTAAGCCAAATTCATTAGATGCAACCTTGTAACTGGTAATGCTAACTTCAAAATATCAGATTTTATACTTGAATTAAAAGACTTAAAATGTTTAATCTTTGTTTATCATGAATTGATGATGTAGTGTATTAAATTTGTTTCGATTTTTTTCTTACATGCATATTTCTTTCTTTTTGCTTTCTCAGAAAAGTATATCAGAAATGCAATGAAGATACTGAAGTGGCAAAAACTTAATGGGGGTACTCAAATGGAAAAAACGTAATGAAAGTACTCAAGTGGCAAAAACGTAATGAATGTATTCAAGTGGCAAAAACATAATGAAGGTACTCAAGTGGCAAAAATGTTATGGAGATACTCAAGTGGCAAAAACGTTATGGAGATACTCAAGTGGCAAAAACTTAATAAAGGTACTCAAGTGGCAAAAACTTAATAAAGGTACTCAAGTGGCAAAAACGTTATGAAGGTACTCAAGTGGCAAAAACTTAATAAAGGTACTCAAGTGGCAAAAAAGTTATGAATGTATTCAAGTGGCAAAAACTTTATGAAGATACTCAAGTGGCCAAAATGTAATGAAGGTACTCAAGTGGCCAAAACGTAACGAAGGTACTAAAGCAGCAAAAACGTAATGAAGATACTCAAGTGTCAAAAATTTAATGAAGATACTCAAGTTTCAAAAACTTAATGAAGATACTCAAGTGGAAAAAACATTTCATCAACACCAAAACAATATTTCGGTAGTTTATTTGCAGTTTTCGAAACAAAAGATCGATCGCTAAACTTAAGTAAGTTGTGTATGAAATATTGACCTAGAGGATTTTTTGTTGTTCTAGGTTTCCAACAAAATATTAAAATTTCTGTTTGATCGTCTCCCCATTTTAAGGTAGAAAAAGATAGTTGTTTCATGTTAAATCAGTAACACTATTTTAATATTTGGCAGAAGTCCTATAATTTGTACTTGGCACGTGCACTGAAGAGACGAAAGTGTTTCTTTCGTTATTTCGATGATAAACTTTGAAGCAACATAAGATGTCTTTTTACACAAATGTATAATCTCTATTATGTTCTAAATCAATGATATAAAATGCATACCCAATTAAACTGTTAAAGAAAAGGGAACGAAAATTCTTTAAAGGAATGATTTCGTTTTTGATCTGGTTCTGATTTAGCTGAATTTAAAAATCCTGTAAATACTTCTAGCCTCACACAAAACTGCACTATGTAGGCAACATTCACTTACAGGGTACAGGATATGGTAAACATTTTCTTTTTTACATGGCACTTACCCTGTCCTAAAGAGCCTAATTAAACAGGCTAGCCACATAGTTGTAGTATTACTTGATGAACTTGTTTTTGGAAAGTGTTGATTCCTCGTAATGCTCGCTACCGTGTCATTGTCTTCATGTTGGGTTCACAACAGAAATAACTCACATGCTGTATGCTTGTTTATTATGATAAGAATGAAGACCCTGGAAGGTTAAGAACAACTTTCCACCATAGCATGAACATGTTAATAGATTTAACTTTCAAAGCATTAAAACATCCGTAGTCCCCTGTAATCTATACTTTATCACATACTTTAAGCTCCGGCATTTTTTTTTTCATCGAAGCTATTTCTATATTTTGTTGAATTTTGTGCAAAGTTACTTGAGGGTCATTTGCATTAACAGTCCCAAGTTTTGAAGTGAGAAGCAACCAATTGCAAATTCGTTGGTTACTCTTGCTAGGCCGAATAGTCGGATTTGAGTGTCACTCTTATAACAAACTGCACAAGTTAGCCCATTGTGTGTAGCTTTTTGCTTAACTTTAAACAAACAATTATAACGAACGAAGTGCTTTGGTAATTTATAAAAAACTGGCGATAACAGGACGCGAAAACCGGAATCTTAAATCCACAGTCTGACACGTTGACTATTAAGTCACGCTCAACCCTATCAAAACTGCAAATTGTATATTGTAATTTATATTCTTTCACATACCGCAGACTCCCCCCCCCCACCATCCCTTTTTTGAACTTGACTGTAAACAAGTCAGTTTTGTAGACTTCCCCCTTTGTCTAAACTTGGCTGTAGCAACCACTCTCTCACATAAAGTAGGCTCTAAGCTTCACTAAAACAATAACCAATACTCTCTCGCATACTATAGCCTCCCCATTTCTCACCTAGACGGTAGCTAATACTCTTTCATATATTATAGATTTCCTACTTTAACTAGTCTAAAACCAATAATCTCTCACAAACTATAACCTCCTCATTTCTCACCTAGACGGTAGCTAATATCGTTTCACATATTATAGTTCTCCTACTTTAACTAGTCAAAAACCAATAGTCTTTCACAAACTATAGCCTCCCCATTTCTCACCTAGACGGTAGCTAATATCGTTTCACATATTATAGTTCCCTTACTTTAACTAGTCAAAAACCAATAGACTTTCACAAACTATAACCTCCCCATTTCACTCCTAGACGGTAGCTAATATCTTTTCACATATTATAGTTCCCTTACTTTAACTAGACCAGAAATAGTAGTCTCTCACAAACTATAACCTCCCCATTTCACTCCTAGACGGTAGCTAATATCCTTTCACATATTATAGTTCCCTTACTTTAACTAGACCAGAACTAATAGTCTCTCACAAAC
>NW_013665996.1:392544-400347 GCF_000517525.1 Limulus polyphemus | reverse complement strand
CACCTAGACGGTAGCTAATATCCTTTCACATATTATAGTTCCCTTACTTTAACTAGACCAGAACCAATAGTCTCTCACAAACTATAACCCCTCCATTTCTCACCTAGACGGTAGCTAATATCCTTTCACATATTATAGTTCCCTTACTTTAACTAGACCAGAACCAATAGTCTCTCACAAACTATAACTTCCCCATTTCTCACCTAGACGGTAGCTAATATCCTTTCACATATTATAGTTCCCTTACTTTAACTAGTATAAAACCAATTCTCTCCTACTTAAAAAAAAAAAAAAACTTGTTTTTTCACCTTGTCTGTAGCCCATGTTTACTAACGTCACCTTAAAGTTATCTGTTAGTTCTCTGCTACTAACAGTACCTTAAGGTTGTTTATCAGTTTTCTGCTGCTAGTGACACCTTTGTTATTCAAAGTACTTCTGATAGTAAACTGCTAAATATCACCAATACAGAGAGAGTGTCCAACTGATCAATCAATGCATTCGAATCATTATAAGTTTTTGTTCTATGGTATTGTATACTCCTAATTAGACCGCTATATTTAATAGAAATATATCAATTACTGGAATAACTTTAGTTCTAATCTATTTAAGCGGCTTGCTTTGATCAAATAAGGAGAATTAATAGGCGGCTATTATACTACAGTGAGAAAAAAAATGAAGGAGTGAATTTAGGAAGATTATATTTTCATCAGTTTCGGTATATGTTTTTGGCCGGTTATGAATTATGGGTAAGCACTGCCATCCAAGTTAAATACATGTGAGTTAAAAATGTAATCCTTTTTACTAAATCAATCAAATTGTATAGCAGTTAGCTCATTTGGACAGAATATATTATATTTAACCTTTTATTAAGCAAGGTGCGAAACATATCTTATCATTCCAAGCAGTGCTTTTAACGCCCTCTACCAGCAAAAGTAATAAAATATAGTTAGTATATTATGATGATGGGTCTTGTTTAAACTCTACTTTATCCCAAATCATTTCAGTTAATCTGGGAGAGAGAAAAAAATGATGTTGCCGTTTTTATCTCTACTTTTGCGATGAACTTATTAAGTTGAACACAAATAAATTTTAAAATTAAATTGTTTGCGAAAAATTAAAAATGTGTGATGCCCAGAATACAGAAAAAGTTGTTTGTCTAGTGATGTACTTTGTGTTTGAAAATCCACTACTGGTACATTTCGAATTTTGTCATTTTTACAAATTTTTCTTTTACTTCATACATCTCTATTTGTAATACTTTTAATGTGAAATATTGGATTAATACGAGCACATTTCTTTTAAAAAAATGAATTTGTTAAATTGTGATTTTTGCCCACTCTAAAGATACATTAAATTTGTTTCCTTTCAGACTTAGTAATTTATATCTGAATTCAAAGTTACAAAAATGTCATTGAACTGTGAAAAATACGGATGTTATTTGGTGGTTTATTCTATAAAATAAATAATTTAAAACAAAAAACATAACTTTTGAACAAAATAACGGAACAAACTTACGAAATGATGTATTCTATCTCTAGCGGTCTTGATTTTTTTTTTTTTACTTTATTTAATTATTCGTTGTTGATGCTGTAGGTATGCACGTTGTACATATTAATTTTGATAACAATTATGATGACAGAAGCTCTCATTGTTTGCATTTTCATATGTTAGTGCCATCTATTATCGCTTATTTCCATCAATTAGAAGTTAGATGATATTTACGTAATATTAACATCTAAGTCATTTCATTAATTTGAAAATAATCAGGAAAACGGTTTATGTTTTAATCATATCTCAATAATTTAATAAAAAAGCACATAAGCCCAAAGAAAAATGTACAATAAAGGCGAGTCTATAACGCATAAACTGCAGGACGAACTCGCGTGCACACCATCGTTCAAATAGTTAATTACCAAAAGCAGAATATAGAAAAAACTCTAAATCTAGAAATATTCTAATCAAGTTTATGAGAATCGGTTATTAATCTGAAAGAAAATGTCAGAAAATGTAGTTTATAACAGTAATTTAAGATTTGATCAGAGATAAATAGATAGAAAGTCAACTTCTGATCAAAATTAAATTATTGACTAACGAATATAATATCATTAAATACTGTCGTAATCAATGCTCTTCAAAACGTCATGGAACACTATCCAATGAAAGTCTTCAGAAGAATCCGAGAAAAAATAGATCTTTTGATTACTCAAACGTTTTCACTCCCACAATTTTTAAAGTTAAAAATTTAAATAAAAACACCGACATTATAAACACAAGTAGATAAACGGAATATAATACCTGAAACCACTTGCTGTCTTATAAGGCCATATTATGGTGATCGATACAATAGCTGTGCAAAGATTTATTTTTCGTTGACTTTTATTTTTGCTTTTCTAGCGAATTTTAAGTCCAGTTTTAAACATTTCTTTTCATACATTTCACAAATAGCAGGCAATATTTACGTTTTGACTCTTTGTGGCCCAAACCCAGTGGCACGGCGGCATGTCTGCGGACATACAACGCTAGGATCTGGGTTTCGATACCCGTGGTGGGCAGAGCACAGATAGCCCATTGTATACCTTTGTGCTTAATTACAAACAAACTAAGAAGTTACAACCATTCAAAATATCAAACTGAATCCTGATGTTATTGGTCTGAAATTGCATAAAACTATACAAAATACAAAACTCACTCTTGATTTTGTGGTCTAAATTTGCACAATACCATATAAAATATCAAACTCAGTCTTCATTTTATGGTCTAAATTCACATAATACTATATCAAATATTAAAACTCGATTTTGGTTTTGTGGTCCAGGATTGAATAAAACCATACAAAATATTAACACTCGGTTTTGATTTCGTAGTCCGAAATTGCATCATCTTCGTATAGAATCATTTATAACTGGTAACTATAGAAATGTCAGTAATCCAATTTTTGAGTGTTTTATTTACTTTATTTTTTTTTATCTGTCTTAAGTAATAATGCATATATTTTCTACATTTCAAGTGGTTGCGTTGTTCGAAAAAATATATATGAAATTATTTTTGTTTCTTTGTTTATTTCTTTGTTGTTAAGTGCAAAAATACTCAATGGCAATCTGTGCTGTGCAGAAAAAAAAAAGTGGTATTTTATATTATCCCACGTGAGACTTTGTACTGTAAGTGAAAGATATAAGGAAACACATAAACATCGGTGTAACATCATTTGCATCATTTGACTCAAGGCTATTATTATTTTTAGTTATAGCCTATAAAATAAACAAATATGAACACTCAGAATTGATGAAAAGTAACTGCTTGAAAAAGCTTAAAAATGTTATTATACTAAGTTAGTTCCAAAGGTAGGCACTAGGTGACAGGGCAATATTTTTCTGCACTAGGCCCCCGTATTCGATTGTGTGCGCGATTGTGCTATTAATGGAACACTATTACCATTAACTCTCTATTTATCGTTAATAAGATATCCACATGTACTCGTGTAATCAAATATTTACCATGATTTGAAATACTGCCGTGTAAATAGATAACTACTCCAGGATATATAATTAATAATAAAATGAAATTACAGGACAATATTTCAATAATGATAAATTTTGAAATACACAAGTATATCTAATTAATAAAAATACGCTACATAATAATACTTATAAGATAAAATTAAGGAAAATAGTGCATAGAGGCTTAGTAGTCCTATTGTAACCAATTAAATTGCTTCTTTTAAACAGTTCTCATGAAAGATATTTAAAAAAAGGACATATTATAGGTTTGTTCAATGCTGTTTTTTACTAGTTATATATATGCTGTTGATTGATACTTACTACAGGTTTGTTCAATGTTGTTTTTTACTAGTTATATATGCATGCTGTTGATTAATACTTACTGCATGTTTGTTCAATGCTGTTTTTTACTAGTTATATATGCATGCTGTTGATTGATACTTACTAGAGGCTTGTTCAATGCTGTTTTTTAATAGTTATACATATATATGCTGTTGATTGATACTTACTATAGGTTTGTTCAATGCTGTTTTTTACTAGTTATATATGTATGATGTTGATTGATACTAACTACAGGTTTGTTCAATGCTGTTTTTTACTAGTTATATGTATGCTGTTGATTGCTACTAACTACAGGTTTGTTCAATGCTGTTTTTTACTAGTTATATGCATGCTGTTGATTGACACTTACTACAGGTTTGTTCAATGTTGTTTTTTACTAGTTATATGTATGCTGTTGATTGATACTTACTACAGGTTTGTTCAATGCTGTTTTTACTAGTTATATATGCATGCTGTTGATTGATACTAACTACAGGTTTGTTCAATGCTGTTTTTCATCAATTATTTACATATGTTCTTGGTTGAACGAACAACATTAAACGACTTAAAACTAGTTATTAGAAAGGACGACCTCAGCTTGAATGGGTAATTTCCTACGTTCTCGGAGAATGTCAAATCTAACAAGAACCAAAAATGTAAAATAAAGTTACAAGATACCCATTCTTACAGAACTTAAGTTGTTGTAAGGTTGTTGTGTCTGACGTGGTTTACCTCCTTCAGTGTAAAGGCATGCAGTAATAGACAAAGGCGCTCCCTCAAATGTAATGGACGTGAGACGTATACTTAATTTGCTTATGTTCAACATGTACTAATTTACACATCTCAGTATCACACCATTACCTTTCAACTATCAAGTTCAGCGATTATTACCTCGTCTGGTTTACTTAACAACCATGATACAACTCACTTTTATCAGGACATTCTGTTTTTTAAACCGTTGTTAATCAAAGTCCGGGATCGAAATCGAACCGTTAAAAGGAACTGCCTGAATTCAGTCAGAAAGTTCCGATTTAATGTCGTGTTATATACATTTAAATACAATTATTTATTTACGCTTGCCCCCAATGGCACAGTGGTATGTCTGCGAACTTACAATGCTAGAAACTGGGATTCGATCCCATTGTCAGGCAAAGCACAGATAGCCCAATATATAGCTTTGTGCTTAACTTGAAACAATTATTTTTCAGTATCCCACATTCATGAATATGATGAATCTAATACTTTTTGTTTTTAAATTGATGGCTTCTCTAACTCACGTATATTGTCAGAATTCTGCTAGAAAAAACACTCTAGAGCGTATGTTTACGGACTTACAGCGCTAAACTCCGGGGTTCGATTCCCCCACGGTGGACACAGGAGATAGTCCAATATGGCTTTGCTCTAAAGCAAACAAACACAAACGAACTGAAAAATTTAATTCATACATAATAGTCAAATGATTTCGACGTATCAAGAAAGAGAAAGAAAACGGAAACTTTCCGAAGTACTTTACTAGTAAACAGTGTTTTGGTGGCGAATATATTTTCAAATGACTTTCAATTTCATTAAAGTAGCATTTTATATTGCGGAATTTAAAAAACTGATTAACTGGGGAAGACTTTTTTCTCTGATTTTCTCAAAATAGTCTTTGTTACATGACTAAAAAAACGATAACTTGAAAATTGTGTTCTGTTGTTCACTGTTAACCTAGAATCGTATTACAGTTCACAATGGAGTTTCCCTGAACTAAAGAGATTGGCAACTCTGACAAAGACAGATGAAGTGTCAGTAAAGTTTTAGAAAAGCTTTTCATCTGTTATCAAATTCCAGATTAATAAAAAACATTCCATTTTAATCAAGTTTTAAAGATGCATTAGCACAAGCTCTACTATCTCGAAGCTTTAATTACTCGATCTCTAAGAATTTACTACCAATTTAAAGCCTTAGGGTACTGTGAATATCACTGTACAAAGGTTTTATACAACTCTCTACAATAAGCCTCTTTTGTGCATAACCTGTCTGCTCCATTAGGATAAGCCAGCGGGTTCCCTTGCAGCTAAGCATAGTGGGGTCACCACCACAACGCGTTTCTTAGAACAACCACCCCCCATTACTCGATGACGAGGAGGAAACCCGTCTGTCTGCCCTGAAGCTTCTAGACTTAACAATGTACACCAAACTAACACTTTTACGCAGAGTCCAAAACTCACTCATACATCAACAGCGAATCACACGTTGACCATAATTCCTGAACCAAATCAAGGAAATGCCAACGATGTCAAAAACTGATTCATTGTAAAGTAAAAGTCGTTCTATTTTACATACTAAATACAAGCATATTATTTTTAAAAATAAATATTGGGGATAGAAATATATGAAAACTTTAAACCCGAGTTGAATTTAAAAATTTATATATCTGTTAAATCTCAATCCTTTGCATAACGTTTAAATAAATGACATTTATGTATATTGATATAAACTTATAGTGTAAGAAAATAATGATCCATAACAGTTCTTTTACACAGAGTAATCGTTACTTTCACTTGGCCACCAGTGGCTCAGTGATATGTTTCACACATTAAAAATCCGGCTTTCTATACTCCTGGTACGCACAGCACAGCTAGCCCATTGTGTAGCTTTGTGCTTAACTACAAACAAACAATACTTTTTTTTCTTTTTTGTAACGAACGTTATCTTACTTTAACCAAAGTTCTCTGAAAAAAAGTGTATATAAAGGACAATTACCAAGCAAAATCTATTGTGACCTTTAATTAATTTTAAATACATACGTACATTTTATATTATGGTTACGATCTGAAGGTTATCCATATTTCACCAACTGTTTACTATTAGTATTTCCTATTTTAAAACGTTTGAATTGAGACTGTAGACAAGTAAGCTTGTATAACCTGCTGAAAAGAAACGTGTACTGATTTAAAACAATCTTTAACAGTGGCGGCTTGAGGCGTGGTGGTTTAAAACAATTGTAGTGTTACCTGTTTTTATGTCAATGAACAGTAATTATAGCCTAGCTCAAAACTCCACCCGTGTTATAAACATTAATTAAAAGGTTCGTGTCTGTGTTAACTTGAAAGCAAAACAATGTATAGTGATTACGTCCTGTTAGTGCCTTTCTGTACGATTAAACAAACTGGTCCTGTGGTTGATTAAAACAAGACTTGGTGACCTATTTATGTCCTTTATAATGAATGTATTTTTGTTTTGTTACTTTTTTTTTCTATAAGATAAATTGAACAGTTTAAAGGCATTTTTATAAAATAAGAAAACGAATATTTTCATCTCACTTTAGAGAAATGAAAGATGATCGAAACTTAGAAGTATTCAAGCCAGAAACGACGAGATTTACTGGTGATACAAATTCGATGACGAGGAACCCACTTTGAGACTAATAATGGCTGGAGACGCCTTGAATGGGTAATGAAGGAAAACTGGTACCTGATGATGACAAAATCTTGTCGAAACGTTGTACATTTGCTGTTATGTTAAACTTATATTAAAGTTTTTCTTCATTACCCATTCAAGCCGTCTCCAGCCATTATTACTGGTGATACAATTACCACGTAAACGGTAGAAAACTACGACTAGAATACTGAGGATAAAAATTAAACCTACATATTAATATATTAGTTATACAAATGAAACTTTTTTGCAAGCCATTTTGTATCACCTGTTGCTAAGAGAAACGTAAATCACGAAGGGCATTCAGATTGTGTAGTGCTGAAAGTATCTTAGTTTAATAAACATGTTATGTCTAGAAATATTTTTTCGAGTTGCCACTCCTAATACATGTTATAATAATAGTTACGACGGGTCACGTCTACCCAGAAAGTATCTTAGTTTAATAAACATATTATGTCTAGAAATATTTTTTCGAGTTGCCACTCCTAATACATGTTATAATAATAGTTACGACGGGTCACGTCTACCCAGAAAGTATCTTAGTTTAATAAACATATTATGTCTA
>NW_013665996.1:387433-392350 GCF_000517525.1 Limulus polyphemus | reverse complement strand
TAGTGGGATTGACCGTCACATTATAACGCCCCCACGGCTGAAAGGGTGAGCATGTTTGGTGTGGCGGGGATTCGAACCCGCGACCCTCAGGTTGCGAGTCGGGTGCCTTAACCACCTGGCCATACCGGGCCCCTAATACATCTTACAATAATAGTTACGACGGGTCACGTCTGCCCAGAAAGTATCTTAGTTTAATAAACATATTATGTCTAGAAATATTTTTTCGAGTTGCCACTCCTAATACAACTTACAATAATAGTTACGACGGGTCACGTCTGCCCAGAAAGTATCTTAGTTTAATAAACATATTATGTCTAGAAATATTTTTTCGAGTTGCCACTCCTAATACAACTTACAATAATAGTTACTACGGGTCACGTCTACCCATCTTTTTACAGCTGAGAAAAACGACCAACATAGAGGCTTTGTTACTCAGTTTGTAAAACATTAAATAGGCAGCAATTATTCTATGCCATTAATTAATATTGGAAAGGTATATATTTATTAATATTATAATCAAAACAATAATGATATTAATTAATATCTTATTAAGGGAATACATGTATCTTTAGAACTAGGTCTATATATCATTAGTTTTCAATTCTCGTCCAAGAGATGAACCTACCCTTTCTAAAATCCTTTATCCGCTCCTGCATTATCACACTTTGTTAACATGGGAAATATAAATCCTCTATCCGCTCTTATATTACCATACTTTGTAATGTGGTAGATATAAATCCTCTATCCGTCCCTGCATTACCATACGTGGTAGATATCTATCCGACTCTGTATTACCATACTTTGTAACGTGAAAAATATAACAGCCTGTTACGAGGAGTTTGACTTTGAAGTATCGAGTTATAATGATATCACTGAACAAAGTCGAAATGGGCAGAAACTATCTAGTTTAGAGTGACACTTGTGGAGAAAGTCTTGGAGGACTAATGTACAAAAATAGCTCAGGTAAAAAAGACGACAGATTAATTCTACAAGAGCTAGGTAATTTCTGCTTGTTTCACCTGTGTTTTTTCGTCATGAATACTCTGTGTAAATCAAACATAAAATGATATCCTTCATTTTTGAGATAAGTTCTTTCCACTGAAACTTGCTGCTAGTATGTGCTGTAGTTTGTTTTCATGTTTGATATATCGATATTTGACAGAACAGAACCAGCTCGTCATTGAGATATAAAGATATATATCTTTCAGTGTGTTCAGGTTAACAGTAACTTTATATTTTGTAGTTCTGGCAATGTTTCCTGTACCCATGTTTTACTGACGCTTTGAACAATTTAGTTGTTTTTGGCGCATTTTAAAAATCTTGTTTTTATAGCTGTTGTTTTGTTTAATATTTTACAAAGATTATTTCTTCTGAGCAAATACAGAACATATTGTGTTGCTATTGTCCAAAAATAGTTAGATATACTTTCTGATTAGATAGTAATATTTTGATATATGTTTTACATGTACTTGTCTAGTAATTTCGTTGATTTATCTTTTCGTATAGTAATATAAAGAATGAAACGTTTTCTATAATATCAGATTCGAGAGTTTCTTTAAGCGAAATTACATTTGTTCTTCATACGTTTAAAATTCCCTGGTGGGACAGCGGTAAGTTTACGGACTTACAACCTAGAATCTAGGGTTCGATTTTCCGCGGTGGATACCACATATAGCCTGATGTGACTTTGCTCTAAAACAAACAAACAAAATTACTTTTAAAATAAATAATTATTTATGTCTAAATTATCTATATGATAAGGGGCACAAAACTCTTGGGTGCATTTAAAGTATTAAGGTCTTTTATTTTAACTGCAACAAACATTCATTACTCATTCACTTTTATGAGAATAAATCGATAAAAAACAAACAGATTTTCCGTAAGAAAATTCTGACGATTTTCATAATTTATGCAATAGACAGATAAATTATTAAAATTTCTTGATTAAAAGTAAGCTAATTACATAGCTAACAAGTATAACGATTTAGAATAACAGGAGCATTAATGAAGACGACCCTGTACAACAAACTAAAAAGAAGTTGTATATTAATGAAAACGACCCTGTACAACAAACTGACATGAAGTTGTATATCCTCTCTGGTAATGATATTTTCGATTATATCTCACGAGAATTCAGCACTTAGAAGAACTAGGCAAATACTTTAAACATGAATTTATTATACTGAATTGTCGATCACATCTCATTATATCACAAGAGAAGAAACTAAAACCTGACTTTCTTACCATTAGACTCCATGAACTAAGGTACTTAAATTGAAAAACTAAGATAAAACCTGCATGGTAATTAGACACTGTTTGTTTATCATAGCTACCATGGGCCGGTCATGGCCCATTGGTTAGTGTTCTAGACTGTGGATTCGAGGGTCTATGGTTCATCTCTCGTTACTGCACTTTGGGACTGTGGGTGTGTTATATCAAAGGGTGACGAGTAGATCAACAAAAGTAGCCCAAAAACTGACGTTGGGTTCTACTGATTAGCTGCCTTCCCTCTCTAAACTATCAGCTCAAAATTAGAACAGATGGTTTTATGCAGCTTTGCTTGAATAACCAAAACAAACCAAATGATTATCATTTATATTTTAGAAAACCAGTCAATACTTTCCATGGGCATGGGTGAATCTTTCTTATTAATATGACGTATGAAAAGATCTTTGGATAATGTATAAGCATATTCATAAGGATAAATTAAGAAGTATTGTTTTGTTTTAGTTTGGTTAAAGTAGTAACCAACGTTATTTAAAATATTAGGTTTGATCATTTTAATGGAATGCAGCTGTGGCCTTCTTTAGGTTATTTAAAATATATTTCGTTAAATCGTTTCATACAAAATAATCTACAGTTAAACAAAAAAATTCAGGATTCACATTTAATTAATTAATTATACTTAATTAATTAATGGATTCTACGTGGACATTTAATTTACTTTTACTGTCACAATCTTTTAAAAAAAAAATATACCGTTTCAGGCCCGTACCCAGAATGTTTGAAAGGAGGGTTCTAATTTGTGAGATCAAAAGCCAACACATATTGTGTGAAGCACAATCAGCATATCAGTACTACGGGGGTCTGGAGGCATGCCTCCCAAAAAAAATAGGAAAAATTTGATGCAATGAGATTAATTCTGGAAGCAATTTTGCATGGAATATAGCTTAAACAGTTGCATGTCTGTTTACATAAAATCCACAAACATCCAATGAAAAGTCAGCAAATCATCATTCTGTTGTAACACTGTATGTGGAGCTAGACTTAAATTAACATAAATATGTATGTTTTACTGCAATAAAACATGTACTATCTACATGCAGAGTTGTTATTAATTGTTAAATCTTATTACTAATTTAAACAAGTCTGTACAACAATATTAGCTATTTCAATCATTGGTAATAGTATACGTACATGTATGCACTACTGAAATAACATGTTATCATGCTCCGTTCTTTTCCATAAATAACTTACATATAGTTTCAATGTTGATAAGAGTGTCGTGATGATTATGAAATTAAAGCTAGAGCACTCAGTCTTTCTTCGGTTTGTGTACATAACGGTAATTATTCAATCGGCAGAGAGCAGATGCCGAACGTTAACATGAACATGAACTTAGTGGTAGTGTGGCAAAGAGTTTCAGTAACATAAAGATATTTGGTACACTGAAGCACGCTTTTAGTCAGTCAGCCTGTATACGGGCCCCTCAAAACCTGCGAATTTGAACTTTGGTGCACAGAAGACAAATATGATTGAAGTTTGCAATAATGACTTGTTATCCAAAGTCCCTGGGATAAAATGTGGAGCTTTTCTACAGAGAACCAAGAACCGGCGCCTACTAGCTGGTGGATTAAGTCTGCCAGTTAGAGTTATTTCCTGTCCAGGGAAGATAGTGAACACCTACTGGAGGACGTGATGACTTGTAGGATAGATAAGAGCTCTCTAAGATGTGAGGCAAACTACCAAACCCACAGGGGATCGTACTATGTCTCAAGATCGTGCAGAGCTTGCTCATGAGTTGGCCTCATCAACTTATCACTCTGTCAATTAAGAGCAGTAACCATGTGTCACTTAGGCACAACACTCATTGACATGGTGATTCAGATGTTGCTGAAGATGTCCCTTGTAAATATGCTAATCAAAAGTGTCTCAAGTAAAACAGTGCAGCATGATGTGGTTATTAAAGACGTCTACACCTTAATGGAAGAAGTTTCTGTAGTGACCAGGTTTGTACTTTTGAATAGGTCACACGAAATCTTAGTCTTAGTGGCTTAGTCTCAACCAGAAACAAAGTTCAGTGATTCCTGCATCAAGGAAAGCTCAAGTACAGCCCCCCCCCCCACACCAAACTTCCCTGCTGCGAGCACCTCCTGTTCAATTACACTGGATGCCAGTGGGTGGTCCAGGCCAGAGAATTAAAAAAAATCCAATATCTTGTTCTTAGACAAAATAAAGGAACATTCTGTTCTGCCCAACTCCAAAGAAAGTACAGGGAGGATGAAAACAAGTCATGTCTGCTGCAGCCCCTCCTCCATTATACTAATTAAGCTCAGTTAAGAGTTTGACACCAACTGGGAAAACATGGGAGTTGGTTTGATATGTACTGGTAAAGATACATAGAAGTGAAATTAAATTTCTGATTGACGTTTGAGTAGCCCAAACCCTGATTGCAATGCCTCGGGAGCAAAATAGTTGTTTCTTCATTTTTCGTTCTATTTTTTCACCCCTTACGATGTCTAAAGAAAAGAGACTGTCATACACAGCTAAAGTTAAATTAAGTATGATTAATTATGCAAAAGAGCATGGAAACAGAGCTGCCAAAAGATATTTTGGTCCTCCACCAACAGAAAAAATGATTCGTTGCTGGCGCGAAAAAGAAGAAGAATTGAAAATGATTAAAAGTGATAAACACAA
>NW_013665996.1:377201-386489 GCF_000517525.1 Limulus polyphemus | reverse complement strand
TTCTTATTTTGATGTTTTGAGCTCTTTTGTGTTTAGAACAATATATACTAATTTTTAAAGTATAAAATCTTTCAAATTCGATTGTAGCTTTTTTTCCCCAAAACTTTGTCTTCAAAATAAGGGTGCGTCTTATATTCCGAAAAATACGGTAGATGAGTGTTAATGGCTTATGAATGTGGACAGTGCACAACAAAAAACAACAGCTTTATCAGAAGTATTTGTCAAGATTATCCACCTCTACTTGCATGGTAGAAACTGCACCATTAATGTAAGCAATGCATCACTGAAATGGCTTATGAGTTTGGAAGGGATGATTGCATATTAAAACCAACATTGCAGGAGTATGAATTTGTCATACATCGTTTCTAGACATTCTGTAGCTGTGGAAGTCATTGTAATAGTAGCGATGACAACTCATGAAGTACATGATGATTTCAGTAGTTGATAGACTCTATGAATGATTTTTAGGAGATATGGGAGGAGCAACTGAAGGACCCACATTTAGCATGAGTATTATTTGTCATGCTGCAAAGTGAAGCACGGCCAGTGTAGACATATAACCTGTATGACTTGCATGGGCAGTTGTAGGTTATCTTTACCAACGTTATAAACCAATTGATTCTCAGTCTGTGTTGCAACTAGTGGTCCCCATGGCCTCTACAATTTGCTGTTTAAACCCCTGTGTATGTAAACTTTGTTTGTATTGGTTGACGAAATAATTGGCAAATGTACAGCATTGCTTTAAAGCTTACTCAAGTTATACCATGGTTGTATCAGATACTACAGTGAACGGGAGTATTAATGTTTACGCCAAAAACAATCTCATAGTCAAGAGATATTGCCCAATACTTGTATAGCAGCTAACCTGATTTTAGTCACTTGCAGTAACAGTATTGTTGAAGACCTACTATACATCAGTAAGTAGTAGCCATGCTAGTCTGAGATGACAGTTACTAAACTATTGTCCAGCAGGAAACATGGCAATTTACTGGTTAGATGTATGTACCATAAAAACTTGCTGGCCCAGGATGTGAACAAGTGCTTGAGTAACATATTCTACTTTTCTGTAGAAATGTTACTCGTCTGATAACTAGTTATCATTTTAATGTCATCTTGAAGTTTTTCTCCTTGAGTATTTCATCTGAAACATACATGAGATTATCCACCTTCTCTATGTTCACAGGAAAAAAGTAGAGGGTGCTGATTACCATCTAGGAAATTCAATATAATGAAGTCGAATAATAATCAGTTTGGCGAAAATGTTACCTAATAATCAAATGAAATGTGTATCATCACCAACTGTATTATTTAAATATTATAAATTATTAATTATAATAACAAACTGTGAATAGCAACTGAAAACAAAAACAAATATTCCACTATATTTTAATAGTCAGTGATGCATTTGTTTGCTTTTGTCACTTTACCACACGTATGAATCATATGGTTCCTTATTCAAATCTAAAGTTAGTTAGGAAGCATAGGGCACCAGTGTGACATAACGAACAGATGATAAGTTTAGTTAAGTGACTGTAAATATAAAATTATAGTCCAAATAACTATCTTCTCTTTTTAAATAGTTTATGTTAACCTCATGCTTTGATTTCAAATGACGAGGAATTTAACCCGCGATCCACAGATTGTTAGTCGAGTGCCCTAACACCAGGCCATCAAAGACTTTACTTATTAACCCGCGATCCACAGATTGTTAGTCGAGTGCCCTAACACCAGGCCATCAAAGACTTTACTTACCATTGATGGAATTTAACCTGCGATCCACAGATTGTTAGTCGAGTGCTCTAACACCAGGCCATCAAAGACTTTACTTACCATTGATGGAATTTAACCCGCGATCCACAGATTGTTAGTCAAGTGCCCTAACACCAAGCCATCAAAGATTTTACTTACCATTGATGTATTCATGTGGTTCGACTTTGACTTTACAAACTGTCTTTGGTGACTGTTGCAATGGTCCTACAAATTTACATTTTGTCCTATCAAGATTACAGGCTTGTGTCGAATTTGAAGAACCAATAGCAGATTATGTGCACTTTATGGCTTATTCTTGTAACTTGATTGTGCAGAATGTAATTCAACAAAGTTTTTTTGGAACTTCTTAGCATAATACAGATAATAATAATTTGCATTCGAACATTTTCAAAATAGCTGATGCATTTTGAGACCTTGCAAGACACTGGAGGTGCAACACAGAGACTTTTCCTTCCTGTTCCACCAGATGGTGTCTGTGCACGACCTCTCTTAAAACTATGTTACCAGCCACCTATGAGAATATTGGGTTAAACAGACAACAGCGGTTGATTTTAATAGAACAAGATGTTTCTGAGACGTCTTCTAAAATGTGACACATTTTTCACCCTGTAGTTGCTTCTTATGATTTTTGAACGAGCTGAAGCTGTTAATACAGGTTGACAAAAGAACAATAGTATTTCAAGATACTCAGAAAATGCTTTTGTATTTGAAAAAAAAATGCAGCTACTAAGGAAAACTGGCTTTCAAGATCTGGCGAAATAATCCTGTAAACGTTCTGAAGAGTATGAGTTTAAAGAACCCTAACTGCCTTATGCAAGAAAAGCACCACGACGTTGAAAAGCAGCAACTGCAAAAGATGTTCCCCGTAAAGTATACAACAAAGTCTTAGATCAAGTTAATGTTATCGATACAAGATTCAAGTCTTTTCTTAGTGAAAATTACCGATAATGGAACAGCTTTTGGTTGGCAGTGACCTAATGATAGTTGAGCAAGTGGTGGGATTTTAAGGACAAGATTGATGCGCAACGACTACAGGTTCATCAAACCATGTTTTGGATTTATTACAACCACAAAATTCCTAAGTCTCCAGTGTGTGTCATCAAGTTTATGGAATCTGAAAGAAATGAGTATTTCCGTAACCAACTATTGAGTGGTGCAATTTTTTAGAGTTCTTCTGACTCTATCAGTATCAACATGCATTACAGAACACTAATTTTTAGAAAACTCAAACCCGTCTCTCTTCATCAATGGGTCAATCAAGATAAAACTACGTTGTTTGCCTTCATTTTCATCGACATTTGACAAGAGATCTAGATGTGAACACGATTGTTGACGAGTTCATCCAGAAGGCTACTGTGCATATCATGTATTTCAAATGGACATTAGAAAATTCGGCGTCCGGGATTACTGGTGACTATAGAAATTATATTACATCTTCTTTCATATGTTATTTATCTAATTTAAGCACAGCTAATAATAAACGTGAACACCGAAACATTAATATTGTTAATTTGTCACCAGTTAGGGTAAAATAACTATCCTACCGTCTCGTCCTACAAGCATCAAGCAGAAGATTTAATAGTTTGTATTTATGACTATCCATGTTAAAGAATCCTATTATCTCATTTGTTTGTGACACTACTATTGTTGACCTAAACTTCATGTAATTAATTAACATCCAAAACTAACAGTCATGAACATACACGCACAGATGGATATCTTTATATTGACCCCAAATTTACTTAAAGTAGTTACATTAAACATAAAAGTATCGAAAAGTCCAAATCTAAAAAGTCCACCCAAACAACTAGCAAATACAAAGACAAACAACAACAGTGGTATCACAAAACCCAGACAAATAGTAATTATAGAATAGGTTCAGGATTTAGTTACAGAAATTTTGTTACTGTAAGTAACAAACCAACTCGAGGACGTATTTTATTTAAAAACGCAGAAACTTCTTCAGGACTGGCTTAAAGATTTTAAACAAGGAAAAACTGAAACCTTTCTACTAAGCTCAGAACAAGCTAAGACGTATATCATTAAAGGGGTCCATTTCAATTCTGATCTCAAGGATATTAAAGACATCCTGATGAAACACAATTTTGTAAAAGATCCAACTGACAACATTGATGCTGTCAACAAGTGCATAAACAAAGGAAAAAGTTAAAGTACCAATTTTTTTCAGTTACTCAGTACTTCAATTTTTAACGCTATGGCCACGTAGCAGTAGCATATAAGTTTTGCCAGAGATTTGCGGCCTGTAGCAACAATTAGATCCTTTCAAAATGTCCATGATAATACAAATAAACCTGCTTGTTCTAATGAGTACAACACAGACATGGTCTAAGTATCCAAGCTAACCAACAGAACGCCAAAGGGTAAAAATACACACCAACTGTTAGAGCTTTCAGTAACCTACTTGCTAGTCTTCTAGTCCCCTTAGCTCACGGAGGGTTTTTAATACACATATAACCACCGTATTTTCAATAATGAAAACACAACAAACAACAGTAATTCCTAGCTGCTTCTGAATGTTTGTGACTTACTTCTAAAAATAGATGAATACGTTCACGGTCCTCTGCGTCAACATTTAGGAAAGGCTTGTCTCCAAGAGGCACGAAATACAGAGCCTAGCAGATGACATAAAAGCTGACATATTATGTATTGCGGAAACACTATCATATCAATCCCATAAATTGAAGGTTTGCTGGTAGAAGAGTAGAACGCTTATACCAAAATTCCTTCAGTAGAGATAGGCTTACTATATAACTCAGATTTATTAGTGTGGATTGTATCCATAGGCTCCCTCAATGAAAATATTATCATTCATTTTGATCGTGACAATTCCAATACAGTCACAATAGTCGATATATATATATATATATTGTTCTCCAAAAAGTCGTATTGATATTGTCTTCCTTTCCAAAGTACGTACCTATTCTAAAGCTTCCGTCATAATAGGCGACTTGAATATTAAAAATACGGCCTTTGGATGCATAGTTCTAATGCATGTGAGAGACCCTTAATCGATTTTCTAGAAAATAATATTATTATTCTACAATGATACCACTCAACCTCGGTATGCACACTATTCCAGTGTTATTCTAGAGCATTATGTTTTTGTATTTTCTATGTCGGATATGACGTTGATAGTGACTATCTATTGCAACATATCTCAATCTAAGCTCCAGCGTAAAATGCAACATATTTCAACCTAAGCTCCAACCTAAAATGTAATCATATTTCAACCTAAGCTCCAGCGTAAGATGCAACATATCTCAACCTAACTTTGCAACATATTTCAACCTAAGCTCCAACCCAGCTATAATTATAACGAGGCTAACTGGTATACCTTATGTGTTAACTTACCACCGAATCTAGCCTCTAGAGCTGATAAGCTTTCACACATAGGAGATCACTGTCGTAGAATTAATGATTGCCTTATCAAGTTGGTAAATAAAAAATATCTCAAAATACTTTCAACACAGAAACTATAAGACTTATCATTCCAACTCATATATAATAAACACTGTCAAGTAATGTAAAAAATACAAAAAAAATACATTTCAAAACAAAGACACCTGGTAATAAAATAACAAACACACCCAGAAACACATTACGTAATGAAACAAAATTATTAAACAAAGATAACTGGGATGACTTCTGCCCGAACCCACCCTTTGGTTTGTCGGAAACACCTAAAACGATTCACAAATAGTGGTCTAAACAACACAATATATCCTATACTCATTCTAAACAATACTCCATGCTGCACAAACAAAAGACAGGCACATTCAAATCACACCCTCAAAATGTAAACGCATGTTTTAAGAATAATGACACACTGTTCACACCCTGTTTTCCAGTTAATATTAACCATAACACATTATTTCATTCTGAAGAAGAAAACACGACTATACACCAGTTGTCACCAGAACATATATCAAGAGAATAACTAACCACATGAACAACAACCTCCTGAACAAAACCAAATACAGATCATATTCGTTGAAAGGGGAATCCAAGAAAGAGATTATTCATTAAATGTCATAAATACAACTGCATGATTAACAATAGTGTGGCCCTTCCCCAATGTACATAACATAGATGATTAATATCAATACAAGCTACACAAACGCAAACAGTAATAAAAAAAAGCATCTTAAATTTACTCGAACTAACATTTTAATTTCTGAAAATTTGAACTACTTTATTTCTTAAGATTTTGTTTCCTGAAGAGAAAGTTAATCATATTTTGTAGTTTTTTAATACTTTTCAATATTTTAGCCGATTTAATTTGTTCATGGGTGGATGACATAATAGCCTCCGGTTCCAAATGACTAAATGCAATGACCGGGGGATATTATCCTCGGACTTTCCAACGTTTTGAATGACAGAAATGTTAGAATTAACGTATTTTACTCTTGAGGTAGATGTCCTATAGGAAGGGGTAGTTAGCTCTATTCTAACTACTATGTATGTAAGCAGCATGCCACTTCTGGACAAAAATTTGCAGATGGTGTGACTATGTGGAAGAGTTCCCCAGAGTCTTCTTAGGTATTCAGTAATCTTCAACCTATTTTAATTCAACAGAATGAATGATGGTGCAGCAAATAGGACATTAATATGTAGAAAACCCAGATTCTTGGTCTATTTTACCAAGTCACTTAGAATTAATAAACATAGACCGAATTATACCTATATGGAGCCCTTATTCTGGACAGCTACATCAGCTATATTCATAAATTATATAAGTTTTATCTGAGTTAATCATATAAATGGTATTAAAAGCAAAATCGAGAAAAGATTAAACTATGTAAAATGGCAATAACAGAGGTATATTTCATAAAACATTCTTAAAACTTATAAATCACGTATTAAATCTGTCTTTAATAGGTATGTCCAGCTTGGCTTAATGTTGCCAAATCCAACATATCTAAGCCATAAATGATACAAAATTCAGTAATGTATAAGCAGCTATATTACAGAGTACCTCCATTGATATCTATAAAATTTTACCTAATTATGCAAACTTCTTTATTTGTTCATTAAACTAATTCAGATAAAACCAAAAAGCCCTTGTTAGTGATCTCCATAGATTTATTATACACGATAATAATAATATACGTGGCTCAGTAGTAACTCTGAAGGTTTACAACACTACAAATCGTGTTTCGATACCTTCAGTGAGCATAGACAGGTAACCCATTGTGTAACTTTGTGCTTAAAAAAACAAACCATTTAACATCTACTATAACTTCTACTCTAAGACACCTAATGTTAGATAACATCTAACTCAACTTATTATTTGTGTAACAACACAAATATTAATATACAATAATATTTAAGCAAGAACTCTGGGTGTACCTGATGATGACAAAACCTTGTCGAAACGTTGTACATTTGCTGTTATGTTAAACTTATATTAAAGTTTTTCTTCATTACCCATTCGAGCCGTCTCCAGCCATTATTAGTCTCAAAGTGGGTTCCTCATCATCGAATATAGAGCGTATAGTAGCGATTTCTAAAGTGAAATTATCTCAGACTGTATTGAAATAACAGTGTAGAGAAGAAATAATTTGTCCTGTCAATTGGGTTACAAATTAACTGAACCAACCTGTGTGGATTTTGACGAAAAGAGACAATTATTTAACGCTCTGGATACAACTGTGGTACCAACAATGTAACGTAAATGAAATTATCACTGATTGTATTGTAATAACAGAGTAGAGAAGAATAACTCGTCTTGCCAATTGTGTTCTAAAGTAATGAACCAGCCTTTGTGAGCTTTAAGCTCTGAATACAACTGTGGTAGTTAACTGTGTAACGAACATTTGCATATACATTTGACTTGTTTTAGTATATTATTTTAAAACAAGTGGACTGTGTGCTGTTTGTTTATTATTGAAATTTATCGACAACAAGTTAAAGACACCAAGTGTAAATACTCCGACCCATCCATACATACCTTAAAAACCTGACGTCTGTAATGTTTTCTTATTCGTCATTGGCAGCATTCGACATTAGCCCTCAGTTGATCCCTATGTCGTGACGATAAGAAGCCTCTCTTGTCACACCAAAACTTATCCAAACCACTGTAAAATATATTCTACGACCCATATATATAAGAGTGCAGTTTATTTAAACATCTCTATTTTTCAGTGACATCATATCACTAGGTGTTACCTAATATCATAATATAAGTATAGGTTAATGCAATAAGGACTCGGCCATCAAGAGACATTGATGATTTGATTGTAGGTTGAACATTATAAGAAATTGGATATCACAAATGTGTTACAGGTTGGATCTTATAAGAAATTATACATCACAAATGTGTTACAGGTTGAACCTTATTAAAACTATATATCATAAATGTGTTACAGGTTGAATATTATAAGAAAGTATACATCACAAATGTGTTATAGGTTGGGCCTTATAAGGAACAATACATCACAAATGCGTTGTAGGTATGACTTTATAAAAAAACTATATATCACTAATGCTATCGAGTGAAAACACTCATAACAAATCTAACCGACGCGTTATTTTTAAGATACAACAGTCACATAAGATAGATACCAGCTTCTATCAGGATAAGATATCGCAAAGTGTCAGAGTCTGTAAACTTCCACCTAACTTACAGGTAGTTTCTCTGAATTCACCACAACTACCTGTTAATAACGACTGTATAAAACACGTGTGACTATGACCATCCTTTACGGTAAGATACCACTTTTATACAGAAGATTTTTGTATGTTCGACCAGGTTGCTCTCAATTTTTTACAAAATGATTTTCTCTTTTAAACGAGAACAGTGTTTCTATGGGAATAAAAAATCAGTTGCAGAAATTCGTTGAATGCATTATAATTTTCAGATCATTGAGCATCTTTTCTTGTATACTGTATTGAACGTGTTGTTTATTTTTTCTATAGGTTGATTAGTTTTACTAATGGGAATAGATTTTTTATGTTACTAAAAGATTAACAAACAATGGTATTATGACCTCAAAAGCAACCGAGAACATTTAAATTAGGTTCAAGTAACTCAGCAAAAGGACATTTTTTATACAAAATTCGCAAAATTGTACAAACGTGTCTGCCCTGTTATAGTCGAGCTCTGTATTAAAGATTATCATACCAATTTTTATCTAGTATCACTAAGGTGTAGGTTAAATGTTATCTTGTACCATATGCTTAAATGATATCATATACCAGTTTTTGTCTTGTAAAACTGAGTTGTAACTTTATTACCAAATCATGTTCAAATCTAGTAACACCGAGTCGTCGGTTAAATGTTATCATATACCAGTTTTGTCTTGTAAAACTGAGTTGTAACTTTATTACCAAATCATGTTCAAATCTAGTAACACCGAGTCGTCGGTTAAATGTTATCATATACCAGTTTTTGTCTTGTAAAATTGAGTTGTAACTTTATTACCAAATCATGTTCAAATCTAGTAACACCGAGTCGTCGGTTAAATGTTATCATATACCAGTTTTTGTCTTGTAAAA
>NW_013665996.1:372386-376751 GCF_000517525.1 Limulus polyphemus | reverse complement strand
AATCATGTTCAACTGCAGTAACAGTGAGTTGTGGGTTAAATGTTATCATATACCAGTTTTTGTCTTGTAAAAGTGGGTTGTGACTTTATTACTGAATCATGTTCAACTGCAGTAACAGTGAGTTGTGGGTTAAATGTTATCATATACCAGTTTTTGTCTTGTAAAACTGAGTTGTAACTTTATTACCAAATCATGTTCAAATCTAGTAACACCGAGTCGTCGGTTAAATGTTATCATATACAAGTTTTTGTCTTGTAAAACTGAAACATGCCTTTACCACTGAATCATATTTAACTGTAGTAACACAGAGCCGTCGATTAAATGTTATCACATACCAGTTTTTGTCTTGTAAAAGTGGGTTGTGACTTTATTACTGAATCATGTTCAACTGCAGTAACAGTGAGTTGTGGGTTAAATGTTATCATATACCAGTTTTTGTCTTGTAAAACTGAATTGTATCTTAAATGCTTTTATAGAATTATGAAAATATGGATATGTAGAATAATTATAAAATCAGTTTATTCAACCGTTTTAAATAGAGATTTTCAGGAATTGGTAGACATTCTCTAATATTTTGTCGTACTAGACATACATGTAAAAAAATGTGTTTTTTTATTAATTCCTTGAAGTTTAACTGTTAATAGTCATTAAGAAGTTTAGATCAAAAGTTTTATATAACCTATAATAATTTTAAAATGTTGTATTCATATTCTAATACCATTGAACTGGTAATGTATTCAGGTATACTGATTTCCAAGAGAAAAGTGTAAGGTGTCCGCAAGAACCTAACCACTTGAAATGTAGTCCAGTGAATGAATTACACAATGAACAGTAAAGGAAATAAACAAACGCAAGTGAACAAATAAAACCTTTGTCAAAGTGAAAAAAATACGTTTCTCTAAAGTTCACAAATTGACCGACTTGTTTCTTTTCTGTTGTGACCTAAACTGACTATATATATATATATATAGTACGACCAGGACAAGTACAATAATAATTCTCATTTTCCTTACCAAATTCGGACGAAAACGTTAAAGTACAGTATAGCAGAATCCAATACCTCTCATTATGCTAAATAACATTAAATGGGGGAGGAACTTCAAACTTATATCAATTTGAATTTGTACAAATATCTGTGTCACCCGTTGAGATGGGGTCGCCTGTTTCAGGAAATGGGCACAGATACATTGCCAAAGTAATGCACGCTTCTAGCCGTTGCCCTACGCAACATTTATCTAAGCGAAAGAATTAACACATCATTACGACCTTTCTCATCCGATTAACAAGAATGTCATATCTACATGCGGAATACCTGCAACGAAACTTGTACAAGTTACGTGAATATCATTGAATAAAGATATATTCCATACTAATTATATATTATGACATCTAATCCACAGTCTAACTTAAATACTTGGTTTAAAAAAGTAAATAATTAAACTTGGTAAGATTACATTTAAAACATGACTTAACTACTGCTATTGAGTTGTACTTAATGTGGCAAGATGACATTTAAAGCATAGCTTAATTTTACTACTGAGTTTTACTTAACTTGATAAGATGACATTTAAAGCATGGCTTCATTTAACCACTTAATTTGATGATCTGATATTTAAGACATAGATTACCAATTGAGTTTTACTAGACTTAAACTAGCATGATGTCATTTATAGCATAGTGTAATGTAATTAGCGAGTTTTATTACACTTAAATTGGTATAAATACACCTAAAGCGCAGTTTTAGTTTCTTTATTGTATATTTTCTTCACGGGGTAGTTTTGTATTGATTTTAAAGATAGATCCAGTCAATGGCTGTGATTACTAGTGAAAGAACCTCTAAAAGTCGTGCGAGTGTCAGTGTTATTTATCAAAATGTCTGTGATCGCTATAAACATACAAACTGTCTTGCAAATTTGAATCAGTTGGTAATTTTAGTTGACTTACCTTTCGTTATGTAGAATATCGTCGTGTTATAGAAATTTTACCTCCAAAGGTACATATATATCACAATGTCTTAAAAGGTACAAGAGGTGCACTTTTTCACACAGAAATCTGAAACGCTTACAACTGTGCAAGTTCTTACGCGAGAACTCATGTGAATATTTTCCAAGGAATAGTCACAACTATTAATAACACATGGGTTCATCTTTAATAGATTAATATAAGTCACGTATTTATTAAGGCATAGGTTAGATGAAATTGATAAATTGCAAGTTTCAAACATTGAAGTTAATTATTCAGAGATTAAAACATATTTTTTCTAATGTTTACATCAAAATTCTAAGTTTAAAAAAGAGAAGATTAATTAAGCTATATTAAAACATCTTAATAATTAAATAATTGTGTTTAATAGTATTGTAATTACAGTAAAAGGCTATTAAGAATAGAAGAAATAAACAAACAACATAAATGTTACAATAAAGTCGTAAAATAAAAGAACTGCTGTCATAATGGTTATGTGATTGCATAATATCCTACCGAGAAATTTCTGTTAAATAATTCTGAAGTGATGACAAAAATTAGCATAATGTCAGTTTGAACAACTCTTTATATGCTGTAATTAATTAGGATTTTCAACTTCAAAAAGGAGTCGTGATCTATTACTGAATATTGGTGCTCAGAATAATTGTTAATGGGTTTTAAGCATATAACTCTTTAGATATTGTTAATGGGTTTTAACCATATAACTCTTTAGATATTGTTAATGGGTTTTTAAGCATGTAACTCTTTAGATATTGTTAATGAGTTTTAACCATATAAATATCTAGACATTGTTAATAGGTTTTAACCATATAAATCTCTAAATATCGTTAATGGGTTTTAGCTATATAACTCTCTAGTTATTGTTAATAGCTTTTAATGATATAGCTTTCTAGATATTGTTAACGGGTTTTAACTATATAACTTTTTATATATTGTTAATAGGTTTTAACCACACAACTCTCTACATATACATATATTGTTACGTCTCTGTGTGTTTGTTTGCTAATTTTTCTACGATACAAGTCCTTTCTTAAATAAAACTTCTTTATTCTTCCTCAATACAACTTTGCAATACACTTAATTTTCACAGTTACACACACTATAGTTCACAACAATTCTTCACTTTCTACCGCGCTTGACTCAATTGTCCGTTTCTATCTCCGCCTGTCAACAACTATAGTTCCGATCTCTGTATCTGCTATCCTCGGTTCCCGCCGACCGTAACTGCTGTCCTTGGTTCCCCACTCTCTCTCCTTCTCTCTCTCTGCTTGTCTCCTTTGTCTAGCGCACTTTTATACGATAATACCGCCCGCGTAACCTGTTCGAGAATCTACAAGGCCTCATCACGTGCTACCAATGTCACTTTACTTCCGCTGTCGTAACACGCTAACGTTTATTGCGAATCTTTTAACTACTTATTACGTGTTACCAACGTCACGTGACCCCCGGTGTCGTAACACTGCCCCTTCCTTAGTATTGTTCGTCCCGAACAATAGCCACTTACATTAAACCAATAAACAATGAACAATAACTTAATTAAATGTACAAAATTTACAAACACAAAATTAAAAGTCTCTTAATTTTACGGGACGTACCTTCTTCCGTGCTGGTCTCTGTCTCGTTGGCTTCTGCTTCATGTGGGGTTCGTCTTCTTCATCAGGAAATGTCCTATCATCGGTAACAGTCACATCAGTGGTAGTAACTTCATCAAGGGCTTTACTGTTTCCCTTCTCAAAACCGAATAGAGGTTCTTCTTCGACAGTGGCTTTTTCAGGTGACATGTCTTCAGCAGCGTCATTTGTTCCATTGTCCACTTCGTCCCAACTGCAACGTCCTGGACCATGATAACGCCAAAGCCTGTTGGCATTCGCCACCTTTGGCTTACCTCTCTGACCACATTTTATCTGGAAAGTCACGTCTGAGAGACGATCCACTATGTCATATGGGCCTTCCCATGGAGAAGACAACTGGGATTATACAACCACACCTTGTCTCTTGGTACAAAGCTGACTTCAGTAGATCTCTTATCATAAGATAACTTCATCGAATCTGCAGACGTTTTCAAGTTTGAATGCACTTGATGGTGAATATTATCCATCCTTTCCGATAACACTTTCACAAACTCTGACACATTTTCAGGCAACTCTTCATAAGGTGGGCATCCTGTTAGCAGATCCACTGGCAACCGAAGTTCCTGACCAAACATCAATTTTGCTGGAGTGTATCCAGTGGCTTCATGCTCTGCTGTCCTATAGGCCATCAACAGTGGAGGAAGTAAGACATCCCAGTCATCTTGGTGGCTATTCCAAAACTTTTCCAATTCCTGTCCCAGTGTCCAGTTGTACTTTTCTACCATCCCATCCCAGGCATTGTCCTGGTCTT
>NW_013665996.1:355114-371408 GCF_000517525.1 Limulus polyphemus | reverse complement strand
CCAGTAGCGCAAATTGTGCTGTATATGCTTCCCACGGTGCCTTCCCATCGAATTCCTGTGGCTTCCTTTGTACTGGATCACCCCTATTGCTGACATTCATATCTGAGATGTGATTTCTAACAGGACTGAAGATGTCTGCATTAGGGTTTAGCTGCGGGGTCTGGAAGGGGCTTGTCATTCTCTGGGGCTGATTAAGTCGATGGTTAATGTATCCTCATTGTGTAAAAGACAATAAATCATCCTTTAATATATTCAATTCGCTTTTAAATTTACTAATGTTTTCCGTTTGTATTTCTTGTTTCCTTTCTTGTTCCAGTTACCACTGCTGTAATCTCTCTTTTGTTTCTTTTCTTTTTCCACCAACCACTGCTGTAATCTCTCTTCTTGTTTATTTTCTCGTTCGAGCTGCCACTGTTGCAGGTTTTCTTGCAACTGCTGTTGTCTCTCTTTTTGTTTATTTTCTCGTTACTCTTGTTTCTTTTGCTGTTCTTGCTAAGCTGTAGTTTGATTTTCCGCCTCTCATTTCCATCTTCTTTTTTATTTTTATTTTCTATCCCACTTCTGACACCAATTTGTTACGTCTCTGTATGTTTGTTTGTTAATTTTTCTACGACACAAGTCCTTTCTTAAATAAAATTTCTTTATTCTTCCTCAATACAACTTTGCAATACACTTAATTTTCACAGTTACACACACGATAGTTTACAACAATTCACTCACTTTCTACCGCGCTTGACTCAATTGTCCGTCTCTATCTCCGCCTGTCAGCAACTATAGTTCCGATCTCTGTATCTGCTATCCTTGGTTCCCGCCGACCGTAACTGCTGTCCTTGGTTCCCCACTCTCTCTCCTTCTCTCTCTCTGCTTGTCTCCTTTGTCTAGCGCACTTATATACGATAATACCCTCCGCATAACCTGTTCGAGAATCTTCTAGGCCTCATCACGTGCTACCAGAGTCACTTGACTTCCGCTGTCGTAACACGCTAACGTTTATTGCGAATCTTTTAACTACTTATTACGTGTTACCAACGTCACGTGACCCCCGCTGTCGTAACAATATATATTTAAGTTCGTTTCGTTTGTTCGTTCGTTTTTTCGGATTTCGCGTAAAGCTACACGAGGGCTGTCTGCGCTAGCCGTCCCTAATTTAGCAGTATAAGACTAGAGGGAAGGCAGCTAGTCATCACCACCCACCGCCAACTCTTGGGTTACTCTTTTACCAACGAATAGTGGGATTGACCGTCACATTATAACGCCCCCACGGCTGAATGGGCGAGCATGTTTGGTGTGACGGGGATTCGAACCCGCGACTCTCAGATTGCGAGTCGAGCACCTTAGCCACCTGGCCATGCCGGTCATATATTTAAGTTAAAGAAGAGCAAAATGATCAATCTGACTGGAGAAGTTGTAAGAGAGAAATGTTTCGGTTCACTGACATGAATCTTCATCAGGTCATAAAACCTTTCCTCCTTCCTCCACTTAATTAAAATGATTTTATAAATGCCTGGATATCTTTCAGCATTTTGTGTTAATACTAATATTCTCTTGTTAACAGTGATGTATTTTTGTTCACATCAGAAATAACTGGGTCTTATATACACACAGATATTGCCTTCAGCTAGCAGTCTGGAAGATCATGTTGAAGTAATATATTAAAAATCATATCTTGTTGGCAAGTTATCATACAAAAAGACTAAAGTTAGTTAAAATTAAATTAATGACGCTACTGTTTTTTTATTTATTCACTGTTAAGCGTAAAGTTAAACAACGGGTTAGCTGTGGTCTGTCTACCGCGAGTATCAAAACCTGATTTTTAGCGTATCAACCCAGAGACTTTCCGCTGAGGCACCTGGCGGTCACTGCGCTAAGCATATATGCTTTGTTTTACTGCAGAATCGATAGATTGCACTTTTTAAGTATATAACGTAACAATATCATATATATTTTAATGAGTATCAATGGTACCTCAGAATTAATCTTTATGTAAAACAGTGTCAGACAGCCTACCACGTGATCTGATTTGCACATTTCAGTCACATAGAAAACATGTAGTGTGTTCTCAGTTATTACTATGCAAAACAAGTGTCAGGTGGCCAGTCATATGACAGCCAATAGTGCGAGGGGGGGGGCGCAGGGTGCGAGAGCGAACACCCCACTCCCATCAGAGTTCCACTCACCCATCAACATTTATTTTATTTATTTTCTTTGATGATTCATTATATAATTGCTTTTGTAACACTGAACGTACATGCAGAAAAGCATTTTCACACTTATCAAAAGAAATTTACTAAAAATGTTTATTTACAGTGATAATAAAGGAACCTTCACATATTTTGGATTTTTTTCGCCCCTGGACACTAAAGTTACACATGAAACGAGTTCCACTTGGCTACGGGCTTGCATGTAATTTGATATGTAAATATCTACTATTGGAACCCATGCCCACCAATGCTCATTTGGTGCTACAGACTTTGTGGTCCCAGAAATGATCACAATACATTTGTTAATAAGACCTACCACCATCTCAGACAATAATTCAAGTCGCACATTGATGCGGCAAGCCTAACGTATGTGAATCAATGAGTAGTTGTGGTAATTATCACTTCACCGAAGTCGGCAGCGGCGTGAAGTACACGAAACAGGCGGTCAAAATATTATTACTAGAAACCCTTATAAGGCAAGTAAAGAGACATGTTAAACCTTATTATCAGTATTGTTACGTCTCTGGTCGTTTGTTAATTACTCGTAAAAATTCTTTCCGAAGAACTTCAGCGATACAAGTCCTTTCTTAAATAAAACTAGTTTATTCTTTCCCAATACAACTTTGCAATACACTTAATTTCCACAGTCAGTTTAACATAAACACACGCTATAATTCTCAACGAACGATTCACGCGCTTTACTTACTACCGCGCTTGACTCAATTGTCGGTCTATATCTTCAATCTCTCTGTCTGCTATATCCCCATTCCGATTGATTGTCGGGCTTATATATTAGAATACAGCATATCTAGCAAACATTTGAGCATTCACGCACCTTCAAGATACTCATTACGTGTTACCAGAGTCACGTCACTTCCGCTGTCGTAACAGTATTATTGTGCTGTAGTGTCAAAAAAATATTGATCTATATTATCATGCTTTGCTACAAGAGGGTGTTATATACCTTAGTAATAAAGAATGCAAGAAATATTTATAGTTTTTTCACTTACAAAAAGGAACAGGTTTTGAATAAGATTATTTTTTCTTTTGATATATCTAGATATCAATGTGTTTTGAAGTTCAATCCAGATTTCTCACATTTGTTTCATTTGATATATCTAGATATCAATATGATTTACAGTTCAGTCCAGATTTCTTACAACTGATGTTAGATTTTTCATTTTAAGCATAATCACGCATCAAATTTGGAGGCCTACAAGTTAGACTTTAGGCAAACTCACAATTTGTAAACTATCCTTTTATTGAACTGATGTATTTATTCCATTCTTCAATAGACCATAAATCTGGGCAACATCACGAAGCTGACTTGGTTAAAAGTTACGTAAATAACTCTTGAGAGGTTGTTTCAGTGAAACTTTAGGCATAGTGGACATAGTAAGTTTGGGGACTTTAATAGACTGCAACTGCCTGTTGAGTAAAAAGAAGACGATGTTTCGGCTTCTATACAAAGCCTCAGTATAAAAGCCGAAACGTCGTCCTCTTTTTCACTCAACAGGCAGTTGGAGTCTATCAAAGTTCCCAAACCAACTCTTGAGGATGAAATTTCGAAGTGATGATTTATTTCACCATAAAGCTACATATAATCTTCTAAATTATTATCTAGAAACAAGATATAATAATTCTGAATTTTAGCTGTAATAAATTTTGTTACTCACTTGTCATGCACATAATCGTTTTATGTCGAATTAGTTGATCAAAACCTGCTAATGAAGCGCAACAGACGCAATGGGATTTGTTTGTTTGTAAAGAGTGAAACTAAGTCACGGATTAAGAAATTTGATCTTCCGGGAATTACATAAGCGCAATCTCCATTCTTGACCTAAAATGTTAATCCTTGAAAATTTCTTTCGCAATCCGAATGCTGTTTGGGTGAAATCTATCACGTGGCTTAGAAGTAACAAATTCACATACCACTCTCCACCCCTAGGGGCATATCCTTCCAAGTTCGCAAACAACCACCGTTTTCCGTCTTAGACGGGTCGCGGGCGAATGGGGTGGGGAGATATATTTAGTTAGGTTAGTGTATGACTCAAGGGAATATTCATCAGGATGTTATCCTGACAGGCACCAAAGCAAGAATTTTGTTTCTGTTGTTGATCATTTCATGCACTTGCTAGGTTGTTCACAGTCAACACACGGTTCTGTCGGCAAGGTAGCTCGGTCGTCGATCTTTAAACTTGACGGCCGTTTGATCTTGATAAATTCATAGATACGTGAAATAATATAACTGAATTATAGACGTAGTACGAAAACACATATACTTGAACTTTTGGGGCCTTGTTAGGCCTTAAACATGTTCTTTTAAGAATCAGCAAAGTGTATATTAGAATGAGGAAGAAAGTTTTGATAAAGTTGATTACATTACTTTATCAGACAAACTCTAACTTAACTTAAAAGTTTACTAACTCAATCCAGTTTACACTGAGACTGTTATTATTCAAGTAATGGATGATATAAATAGTATATCACAGCCAGCTTGACGACCCCTGGTATTGAGTGAAAGGCTTCGTTGACACAGGATAAAGCAGATATAGTGTGGTTGACATACTATTATTACATTTCCTCTTTAAGTTATTGTAATAAAATGGAAATTTGTGAAGATACGAACATTTTTTATTGCATAATGTACATTTATATCATTCAGTAAGTAAATAATAATAACAAGTATATTGAAACACCTCACCGCTAGATATCAATATTGTAAGGATTTTCCAAATTAGGTCAAAAACCTTTTAGGTTGAGCTTATGAAGTGGGAAGCCTAATAATGGATTTAGATACTTCTAGCAAATGCATTTATTTGACTTTTGAGAAAATAATTATGTCGTAACATCTGCTCCAAAGCCACGTTTATAACTGATTTGTATTGGCACCCAATGGTGAGTAGTTTTAATTTTGTTCTTCTTAACTTGCATAATCTAAAACAAAACTGGTGGCGATTTAGAAGTTAAAAAGACAAACAAACCTTTCGATAAACATTTCCCAACAAAACAAATAAAGAAATGAAAAAGTCGTTTTCTTAAAGTAAGTTATATAATAGTGACGAAATGCACATTTAGAAACAATTTTGTTTCTTATCTATGCTAATTGAAATGTTTTGAAACTACCGGCAACAGTTAAAAGCAAAAACCACAAAAAAACGAACATTAACAAGACAAATACAAACACTGGTCTGGAAACCTACAAGACATTTAAACATTTCGTACTGAATGTTGTATAATTATTTTTTTATTCATTTGTAGCGACTGCACTCTTTCGCCCAATTATATTTAAAGATGCCTAGTTTTTCATTATGTAAGTTCTTGTGATCAAATTATTAATAGCTCCAATGTCATACATAAGTCGAGGGAAATCAAACAATGTCAAGTACAGAACAAAGAAACTTACACATGTCGTTATGGACATACGTATACTTCATCCATAGTTCAGGAGCTAAGCTGAGCATATGATTGGATTAAAGACAAGTGTACGCCTCTGCAAGCATAAGTACCAGTACCATGCTTCCATTTTTCTCATGGTCGTTCTTTCACTCGTGAAGTGTTCACTTTGGTGGTAGTAACCGGACCCTCTGGCCCTGTCGTTTTAACCTTGTTAAAATATTTGAACAGCTATGCAAGCTTTAGGTGCTTTGACGGAGAAGACACTTCAAAACAAGCATGTAACCTTGTAACTTGCTGTTTTCTACCAAAATATTTTACTTTCTAATGTTACTGTGCTTATTTCTAAGCGAGGCATAAGCGTTTCAGTTCATCGATTTTTTTTTACGTACAAGTCACAAATTTAGAAAGCAAAGCCACATCAGTAGGTGCTACCTGGTGAAGTGGTAAGCTTCAGGGCTTATAACGCAAATATTCGGGGTTCGTTCACCTCGGTGAGAAAAGCATAGCTTTACCTTAAAATAAACAAAATAATGAAAGAACACCATACATGTACTTGTAACATTACTTTACAAGTATTCCCGTATGAGCTAATGTGATCATTAACAAAGATTACTTTAACTGTTGCTGCTTAAGGTTCACGATTATCTTTCTCACAATAGTTCAAAAATTAAAGACAAACTTTCATGGGGAAAACTCTACTCTTAACTTCAAGAGTAAAGATTTTTTTGTGGTAAAACATTATAAAATATTATTTGCAAGCTAGACGAAATTATTATACAGCAATTGACAAAAAAAAAGCCAAATAATTTAAAGAACAAATGTGCCAATATTGATATCAATTACGCTATAAATATATTTTTATAATGTTTTCTTCGAATTTCTAATTGCAAAATAATGTAATATTTTTATTATGGTGAGCACGATAAATTTGAGTGGGAGAAAATTTTGTTCTGCCGTTTACATGTTAAAGTATGACTTCGGCTTCTTCTCAAGTTTAATGTTTTCTTTAGATGGTGAGCTATACGTTTAAAACAATTATTAAAGCCCTAGTTTGTTTGTTCTCAAGTTTGTTAATTTATAAGGAAAGTAAGCGTCACGTTTACAACATGAACTACATCTCCAGATTTATTTGTGTGCACACTGCATGATTCCATGTGATCACAGGTTTACGTTAGATTCCCAAAATGTCTTTATTCCGCTTTATGATACGTTAAATTGTCTTACGACAAATTTACTGCATGGTTACCTTTGATGACAGCTTTATACAAGCCTTTCCACTTGATGATACTTTCCAACATTTTACGACCAACATATTGGTTACCTTTGATGACAGCTTTATACAAGTCTTTCCACTTAATGATACTTTCCAACATTTTACGACCAGCATATTGGTTACCTTTGATGACAGCTTTATACAAGCCTTTCCACTTGATGGTACTTTCCAACATTTTACGACAAGCATATTGGTTACCTTTGATGACAGCTTTATACAAGCCTTTCCACTTGATGATACTTTCCAACATTTTACGACCAACATATTGGTTACCTTTGATGACAGCTTTATACAAGCCTTTCCACTTGATGGTACTTTCCAACATTTTACGACAAGCATATTGGTTACCTTTGATGGCAGCTTTATACAAGCCTTTCCACTTGATGATACTTTCCAAAATTTTATGGAAAAAATGAAACAGCATTCTTTATGTGCAGTTCAGTAACTGTGAACAAACATCAGGATTAATAATGAAAAAGCGAACTGACTTTTTTGCATGAAAATCTACTGCTTCTATATATATATATAGAGAGAGAGAGAGAGAGAGATTTGCCTTCAGAAATCTGACGGTTTTTATCTGTAGAAGAAAACACCTTCATAAGTTGCACATTACAAAATTTATTTCGGTAATTTTGCTTGTGTTCTAACAGCACATACATTTAAGTAAACTCATTAGTAAGTAATCTGTACTCAGTTTACTCTAACAGTTCATGCTTTTAAGTATACTGGTTAGTAAGTAATCCGTTTGCTCTAATAGCACATACTTTTAAATATACGTGTTAGTATGTAATTTCTACTCAGTTGGCTCTAACAGTGCATACTTTTAAGTATACTGGTTAATCAATAATCTGAACTCAGTTTACTCTAACAGCTCATGCTTTTAAGTATACTAGTTAGTAAGTAATCCGTTTGCTCTAAATAGCACATACTTTTAAGTATACTTGTTAGTAAGTAATCTGTACTCAGTTGGCTCTAACAGTGCATACTTTTAAGTATACTGGTTAATCAATAATCTGAACTCAGTTTACTCTAGCAGTGCATGCTTTTAAGTATACGTATTAGTAAGTAATTTGTACTCAGTTTACTCTAGCAGTGCATACTTTTAAGTATACTTGTTGGTAAGTAATCTATACTTTGTTTACTCTAGCAGTGCATATTTTTAAGTATACTTGTTGGTAAGTAATCTATACTTTGTTTACTCTAGCAGTGCATATTTTTAAGTACACTTATTAGTAAGTAATCTACTCAGTTTGCTCTAACAATGCATACTTGCTAACAACAAGGGTACCCAACTAGCCCTAGTGATAAAAAATTTATTATAGTCATTTATATTATACGAACAGTATATCAAATTAACTATATTCATTACTTGGTAAATTGTTAGTGCTGATCTCTGTATAACCTACATTCGCAGTAGTTAATACGTAGATACCAATAGGGAATGTGTAAAGAAACGATGTTTAGATATCACTGAGAATTATTCACGCGTTCTTTGCATACAGATATCAGAATAATGTTATTTTATAATTCCCTAAGTTTTATCAAATTATTGTTTGAAGAGTTGTTTATCTGTATCATTAAATAACAAAAAAAAACTTGCAAAAGCCGAGATAAAGCAGACTTTTTTCATACACAACTAATTCAGAATAGAGGCAAGGTCACTTTAAATTGCACTAAATGCATAATAATAAAATTTCACAACTGTGGAATTCTTCAGCTCTGACTCGTCTCACATTTTTGTCTTGATTCGCTCAGCCGTAGCAAGCACAAGTTTCAGTAAATGAAAAATAGTTTACAAATGATCTCTGGTTGGTCATGTGGAAATTCGACAGCCATAAACGAAACTTACCAGTGAACACAAATGGTTCCTCCATCTTTCTTCGTAGGCTTCTACTGCACGCTAGTATTACGTATGAAAGAACATAACAGTAGAGGAAAAGAAATTGACAAATAAATAAATACCCAGTTAGTCCGCTGAACAATAATATATAATTAATTGTTACGGTACAGTTACGTGTTATTGAAACCCATAACGTATTTTATATTACTAGTGTTGATTTGACGAATAAAAAAAGAGACGGCCGTTTACTGTAATAAATAAGTTTTGTCAAACAGCCGTTTATTGAAGAAAATAAACTTTATGAAACGGATGTTTAATGGAGTAAACAAGGTATGTCAAACAGCTGCTTATTGAAGAAAATTAGCTTTTTGAAGTGGTCGTTTATTGGAATAAATAAACTTTATGAAACGGCCGTTTATTGGAATAAATAAACTTTATGAATCGGCCGTTTAGTGAAATAAATAAACTTCATGAAACGGTCGTTTAATGAAATAAATAATCTTTGTGAACCAGCCGTTTAATGAAATAAATAATCTTTGTGAAATAGCCGTTTAATGAAATAAATAATCTTTGTGAAACAGCCATTTATTGAAGTAAAGAAGCTTTGTGAAACAGCCATTTATTGAAGTAAATAAGCTTTGTCAAATGGCAGTTTATTGAAATGAATACGTTTTCGTGTGTAAAACAAAAATTATACTTCACTGAAAGGATGCGATTAAGAGTTTAAAATGGTGTAAACGCACAACACGATGCCAAAATTACAAGCACATAACTCCTAAAATCCACGTTTAAATATGGAATTTTAAAATATTTTAACAATTTAATTAATAATAATAAATTAACACAATGATTTAGTATTTTTCAACTATCAAAAGCAAAGTAAGACTAGCCGAAGGTTTGCCTTACCGAGGTTAAACATATGGCGTGTATTGACTAGGTCAGAACTTCTGATTACCTCAAATTCAGAGGTTTGAAGTTCGTTGTCTGCCCAAGCTCTATCGACAGACCTCTAAGTATTGATTTCAAAAAAGTTGTACACCTATCACTTAACCCCACAGTACTGCAGTTTTGGTGAAAAATTTTGTCCAGATCGGTTGACGTACCGGTTTCAATAAGTCATATTATCGTTGTAGATTCCTTTCCACATCACTTTCTTAGGGGGCTGGAACTTTATTACAATCGTGCTATACTCACAATTCGCTTTCCCCTTAACTTTATTAAGGTTGTACTTATCTTTATCAGGGATTGTCTCATACCAATTTAAACATAGCACATTTATTTTTATTACTTTATTCAATTACACAGATATTTAGAACCTGGTTTTGTTTCTTACTGGCAGCGTATTACTTCGCCTCTCTTGGTATATTGGTTCTCTCTCACATCTATATGTATTTTTTTCTTCTTGGCAGGTACTTAGGTTTTATTATAAATTTATTCTGTTAAAACTGCTGTATGTTATATTTCTTTCTCAAAAACCACGCCCTATCCGTCCGATTCGAGAGTTATTTTGGTTAAGTATTTTTCAGGCCCCTTCTGAGCCTGAAAGATAACCACGGGAGGTCAGAAACTTCTGTTTCTCTCCACCCCGCTTTGTGGTCAATAGACAAGGACTTTCGAGAAAAAAAATTGTTTTGAGTTTCGCGAGGGATATTTTTACGTAATGTAGGTTTTTATTTGCTAGGTGACATGATGTCTCAAGCAAAAACCACGCTCAACACACCTGTTTCCCTTATATTGGATTAAAATGTCTCATAATCATAGGGAGTTCTTTAAGCCTCTCAATCCAGCTTAATTTAGAAAGGCTCCCTCCAATAATTTTCTAACGATTTAGAGGGCTGTACCTTCTAATCCCTTAGGGACTGACAAAAATGCGGCTGCTGCTTTCTCAACTCTAACTGATGTCCCTTAGATCCGATCCAATTCGTGGCAAGAATTTAGGTTTATAAATCTTTCAAGCCTCAATAAAGACCTTGGGGCCTCAAAGACAACCCGGGATGGTCAGAAACTTTTGCTTCTCTTCACCCTTACTTTTCACTTCATACCAGTTATATAAATCTAGCTATTACCGGCTTCCAGTCGCCATGTTATAGGTTTAGCACTCCCATCTGTATACGATATGGCTCATTCACCTTCACTGCACATAAGGTAAGAAACGACTTTCGCTGCAGGTTGCACAGTTTCTATTTCCATCTAGTTTAAAAATTTCCAGCGTTGTTTGAAAAATATGTGTACCCAGACTCAATAAAGCCTAACCTATAGCACGGTCTATGATGTTGAATGTTAAATAAAACAGAGTGGCAAACATTTGCCAAGGTATATCTTCTAATGTATATATCATCGATCATAAAGTTACTAAACTGCATATAGGAACCAGATCTACTTACTTTTTGTATGTATATCAATGTACGTTTCATAAAACGAGACTTTCACCATAAACATTACGCGCTAACTCTATTCAATAAAAGTGCTTTAATATATATTTTTCTTTAACATAAATTCTAAGTTCTTGTGTATATGGTAAACCACACAATATCTACTATATCCAATGCCGAAGTGGCCTTTCGCCTCTAACCAGGGCTCATCTGGCCGGTTGGGATACGACACACATAGTAGTGGTCTAGGCGCTATTTATATCATCAGTTTTTGTGAACAACGACTATTATGGTGGAAATAGATGAAAGTGAGTTGTAATTATTGTCAATTTTATCCAATTCATTTACAATAAGTCACAATAAGACTGATCATGTATTTTTTACTGCGTCATTATTAGTTGTCATATAAACACTATGCTTTGTATTTTCACCTAATTAACTCGATAATCGGAAGAATGAAGTATATGGAAAACTGGACTAGGTGTAAAGACCACAGTGAAGTCACACCAGAAACAATACAAAGTATCTATAAATTATTTAATTATCGTTACATCTAATAATTACATGCCGAAACAAAGAAGTATATAAAAATCATTTAAAAAATTCACGTGAGCTTGCTTTTTTTTCTTTTTTACTTTCGTATTGCACAAGTAGAAAAAATATTAAAATCGTTCATTACATATTACAATTCATGATGCTTCTTGTTCTCATATAGCAATGTGATAGAAATAGACTGGCCTTTTGTATTTCTGGGTATCAAAAATATCATAGTAATTTGTTTATCTATAAAAGATTTTGTATAAGATAAACATTGTTGTTAACAATCATTACACAAATAACGAACCATCAGTGGAAAAAAACAACACAATTTGTTCATTTCTAGAATGTTTTCAGTGAGCTTTTTCACAAGTTTTATAAAATTGACAGTAAGCTGTAGCACATTCAAGTTCTGACAGTTAAATGTAATATGTTAATAGTAAACGAACATGTTGAAACACTGAGTGTTAACATTTTCCAGCACTGGCAGTAAACTGTAAAATATTGCAACACTAGCATGAGCACTACGTATTTCAGTAACAAGTATTTGATAATTATTCCAGTTATTATGTTATTACTTGTCTCACTTGAAACAACGTTTTGACTTGGAGATCAATTGCACCAAATGTCTAGAATTTCTTTGATTAAATAAATTCTATACACCTGTTTTTAAAACGTTCACATTTTAAGTTGTTTTTCTAAAGTAAAACAGTTTTAAAGTTTCATACCACTCCTATCTTTTCTTTTTTGATTGTTTGATTATTCTACGACGTTTAATTATCATGTCGTGCAAAACCTCAAGCCCTTGATCCAGTCCTTCTCCAATTATCGCACACGCTGGCTGAACGTACCACAAGTGATTTGATCCTAGATCTTTCAAAGCAAGTTGTTTTTCGATATCCTGGGGACTTTTTGCTCCAGGAAGGTCCTGCTTGTTAGCCAGCACCAAGATAGGCACTCCCGAGTTTTCTGGGCACCTAGCAGTCCGTAAAAGTTCCATTCTTGCTTCCTCCATTCTCTCCACATCGACGCTGTCCAGAACGAAAACAATACCATCTGTACATCGTGTATATGATCGCCACAGAGGCCTTAATTTATCCTGTCCGCCAACGTCCCAGATCATGAAACTTGTCCCTTTAGCTTTCCCGGTTGTCCCTTTGATTTTTTCACAATTGAAACCTATTGTTGGAACCGTATTCAAGTACTGATCAAACTTAAGCCGGTACAAAGCTGTTGTTTTTCCTGCCGAATCCAGACCAAGCATCACCACGTGAAGAGACTGATTCGGGGGAAGGCTGTCCAAAATAGAGACTCCCTTCCCCACAGAAGCGCCCATTGGAAACTTGATGTCGGCAGGACCTCAGCTACTGGAGCAACTAGCTAGTTTCAGTCACACTTAGAAAGTCTCTAGTCCAAGCATTTCTAAACTTCCGGTGGTAAATCTCACAAACTAATAAGTGAGATATACAATTACCTTCTGCTTTGAAGAGAACAAAATATAAAAGACAATACAGAAGCAAAAGTTTTCAAAGGACCTTGAGCGTCTTCAGAGCATAAACCATACATAAGAATGTCACATTTTCTCACTGTCAAGGTTTCAATATACGCCAAAACAAGTAACTAGAAATATTCTTTCCAATCCTAAATATACAAAAAATAATTGGTAATATTCAAGCAAAACTAAAGGAAACAACAACTAAAAACTTTCCTAGCAACTTACTACATAGAAAAATTTCTTTTTTCATTTAACAGTACAGTTACTTTCAGTTCAATCGACTCAGTATGCACGTAGTTTAAATGGTCCAACCGATAAACTCGGCCAGTACCTGCAACTTTAGGTAACCATAATCACTGTTTGTTAGCATCAATAGCTAGTACTAGTCCTTATCATTGTATTATATTTTAAACGGTTATAACGATAAGATAACTTCCACTCACAACTACAGATCCTGTTAAAATAAACCACGCTGGTAATGCTTACTGTCCCAGGTCCACACGAAACATTCCCTTGTAGATCGCTGTGATTACTTAAACAAGCCACCTGACACTACTTCTCAAGTTCATAAACTTCGTTCTACGTGCCTCCCATTCGTGACTAGCGTCACTACCAGTCGTGCCTGCTACAAACTGTGACGTCACCCCCACGTGGGGCTCATGAACTTCGGACTACAACTTACGTTTCTTATTGCACCTTCAATTACATAAAATGAATGGTGTTATATCGATTTCTTTATCAGACTTAACAGTGAGAATAATATTATAACCATATATATGTAATATGATATTAATCAGTAGTTCTATGTATTAGATTCAAACATTATGTACACACACAGTGCATCAATCAATGTGTATTATTTTAAAATTAACACATTTTATAGGCACATATTCGGCATCGTATACACATATTATCATACCAAGTTAAAATAACAGTTACAAATATATTATATTATATGCATGCATTACTTTACCAATTTAAGACATCAAATACACATATTATATTATGTACATCATTTTACGAACTTATGACATTAGTTACACGTACATTGTTTTATATACGCGTATTATCATACCAATTTAAGACAACAAATGTACATACATTATACAATGTTCATGTATTATTTGTTATTGATATAGACAATTTTTTCAATCTTTCGAAAAACAAAGCCTGAAGAACGGTTATAAGAATGTATAGCATTTGCCAAATAAATCAAATTAATAAAACCGTTCAAAACAAGAAGCCGCTGAAATATTTGCTATATGTACTTCTTAACAGCTACATTTTAATACTGTTTCTATGTAAATTCAGATATTCTCAATGTCAGGTTTGATTACTAGAATAAACAAAAATATTCAGACGCCAACAGATAAAGCAGTTTATCTCTTAAACGTATTTTTAATTTTTTAAGAAGGCTGCAATAATAATATCAATGGTGTACTTATATTAAGATCTCCATTTTTAAAATCCTGATCATCAACAATGTTCAACAATCTAGAAACTACAAAACACCATCATTAAAATGGTAAAAGTAGTTGCTCCATATCTTATCATTGGTTGGTGCAATGAGTAGAATTATAATTAAATTAAATTAAACCATAACTATTCATGAAAATAACCTCTCATGAGTATAAGTAATATTCGATTTCGTAAACATGAAGTGAAAGAAAAAGGACTAAAGCACAGTCTTAAAATCATCATTTTGTAAAGTTGTCAAATATCAAATTTTTGTAAAGACAAGAACATATATGCCTTAATCAATATTTTTTGGTTTAATAAAATATCCTGAAAAAATAACTTACGTCAGTATGTGGCAAGATATCGATAATTAAAGAATTTAAAAATGAAAACTAAGTTTGTTTTTTTATGTGATGAAGTTTGCATAATTTACAAAGATGACAGATACAATTGAAACAGGCGGGAAACTTCGGAATTATCTATATTTGTTTATTTTACATATTTCTTATTTGAATTTAAATGGTAAAGTTCTTCTTTTTCTCGCTGACTGAAATTAAAAGCTCATAAGGAGTGAGGACAATAACTAACTGTTGATCTAAAAACGAAAACTGGAATAGTCAATCTGCGTGTGTCGAGAAGGTGTTCTCGTGTAGTATCAACTATCGCTTTAATTGTAGTGATTTCTCTCAAATCTCGTCCGTTGTTTCAGTGGACAATTATTGACTTTCGTCAAGTTTTGATGTATTAATAATAAGTGAATTCAAGCTGTTTCAAGTGTGATTAATATGTTGTAGATATGTGTAGACATTATGTTTATATACGTTGTTTAGTGAAATTGCTAAAATATTCTAAAATATAATTATACAGCGGAACTCTGGAAACAAAGCATTAAAACCATAACACCGCTTACAAGAACTGTAAAATTCAGAGCCCACGATGAAAAAAATCCAGATTTTATTAAGTGATTTTGTATTTTATTATTTTTTCTAAGAAAATTTAATCTAGAAATCAAAATGTGTACAGTCGGAGATTGAATTTCCTAATGCAATATTAAAAAAAAATATGTTTCAACATAATGATGATAAGTTTGAAAGGTACAGTACAAGGATAACAAATTATGATTTATAATTATGACTAAAACAGATCCTTTCAAAAAGAAAATCATAATAGATGTCACCAGACTAAATGTATTTTATCTGGAAAACAATTGGCTCAAGCGTGGTCTGATGGGTAGCGTGCACAGAATGTGAATCCGAGACTTCATACTTCACGTCTCGTTGTCGCGAAAACGCGCTCCGTGCGTTGTGACAGTGAGTACGTTTTAATCCATTGACTGTGGCTGCTCTAAATATTAAATGTGCTAGCCGTACACCGTATACGGCACACTCACATTCAACTGCTGGAGACGGACCGTGCCCTATACGGTGAATCAGCAGTCAATGGGTTAAGAGTAATGGTAAATTCTCAGCGAGCTAAGACTAACACAAGAGTTGTCAGTAGGTGCTGCAAACTACCTGCTTTCCCTCTAGTCCAGTGGTTCCCAACCTGGGGTCCCCAGACCCCTGGGGGTCCGCTTAGGTAATATCATCTCATTAAACAAGTAAGTTTTTTAATACTGATGTTTTTTTTAATTGCACACCCAGTTATATATGTCTTTTATATTATAGTGAAAAGTGGGAGAACGAGTTAATTATTACTTAATAAAAACAGTTTGTTAGG
>NW_013665996.1:348726-354114 GCF_000517525.1 Limulus polyphemus | reverse complement strand
TCAATACAACTTTGTAATGTACTTAAGTTTTTACAATTACACACACACTATAGTTCACAACAATTCACTCACTTTCTATCGCGCTTAGACACAATTGTCCGTCCCCGCCAACTATAGTTCCGATCTCTGTGTCTGCTATCCTCAGTTCCCGCCGACAGTAATCGCTGTCTTTCTTTCTCTCTGCCTCCGTCTGTCTCTCTTACTGTCTATCGCACTTATATACGATAATACTGTCTGTTCTAGAAACTTCTAAGACTCTCAACACGTGCTACCAGCGTCACTTGACTTCCGCTGTCGTAACACACTAGCGAATCTTTTAGAATACTCGTCACGTGACCCCCACTGTCGTAACAAGATTTTAAATTCTCCTTTAGAACTATGTCAAAAATATGTTAATATATTTATATAAGTTGCTAGTAAAATAATATTTGATATTTCCAACCTGAATGGCACCTTATCCAACTATAGGGCTAAACGGCCAAGACAGGGAGTGGTATAGCTATTGCTAATTTAGAGCTTCTGACCATTCAGCAGCAGTCGCCGTCCATACGGAATAGGCCAGGCATGGCCAGGTGGTTAGGGCGCTCGACTCGTAATCTGAGGGTGGCGGGTTCGAATCTCCGTCACACCAAACATGCTCGCCCTTTCAGCCGTGGGGGCGTTATAATGTGACGGTCAATCCAACTATTTGTTGGTAAAAGAGTTGCCCAAGAGTTGGTGGTGGGTGGTGATGACTAGCTGCCTTCCCTCTAGTCTTACACTGCTAAATTAGGGACGGCTAGCGCAGATAGCCCTCGTGTAGCTTTGCGCGAAATTCAAAACAAACTATACGGAATAGCACGATTAACTGTAAATTTTATAAAACGCCCACAGCTGAAAGTGCACAGCGTGTTCACCGGCACAACGCATCATTTAACCTTAGACCTTTCGATGGGCAGCCCAGTTCGATAAAGTAATCACGGGCTGATATATTTTTTTATGTTTATCTTTTGAGATATAATGCGCAATGTTTTTTTCTGATATAAAAAAAATATTAGTAAGAAATAAGCCGCTTACGTGTTTATTACGAACATTGTATAATATAATAATAAAACTTATATAAATAACTTCTAAATATTGCTGAAATTGCCGAGGAACATTGATGAAAAGTTGACAGTGTATGTTTAAATAGCTTATCTGCATTGGTTTTTGTATAGCAAAAACATATATAAGGTTATTGCATACGGACTGTACTTGAGAACTTGGTATTTTTATTGTTACCACAGAAATAACTTAAAGATATTGTATACAAAAACAATTTCTATGACAAATAACGCTGAACATTAGCATTTTTAAACTGATCTTCCAAGTGATTTGTTTTTAATAACAAGATCAATTTGTACTACCCGGCGTGAGAATAAAGGGCTTATCTAATAATATTAGTAGCTTGCAAGCGAGATGACAGTGGCTGTAAATACTAGTTAACTGTCGAGATAAAATCAACATTCCATTTTTTGAAACATTGTACCGTACAGCAACTATAGAGAACAGTACATTAGATACTGATACGAAATATTAATACATTCTAAGATATCGAAACTGCATAAAGCTGAACGATTCACAAGAAGGTAAGATATCAAATTATATTTGTTGCTTAACCACAAGTTCTAAAAAATAAGCAGTAAAATTATAAATCCATATCATCTCCTTAATAACATACTTGTAGACACTCATTTTGTACAAGTCAATGAAGCGACCGCTCTAACAATTGTTGTGTGTTGAATTTCGCTCAAAACTACTCGAGGACTATCTGCGCCAGACATCCCTAATTTTCAAGTGACAGACTAGAGAGAAGGCAGCTAGTCAACATCTTACACCACTAGCTTGTGTGTTACCCTAATCGGCAAGTGGGATTTAACCGTCACTTTTTAAACGCTTCCATAGCTCCAAAGTGCAAAGCTCGTTTTTTTTTTTTTGGCAGTAACGAGGCACCAACCATGAAACTTCGTATTCACAGTCCGGCACGCTAATAATTGGCCTGCAATCGGCACTGCTTTAACAATGGTTTGTCAGAAAAAACTATTACAGAGTTAATCTGAATTCTGGCTTAACTGAACGAAGTAAGGCGACTAGACAACAAGAAAAACACTGTAGTTTTGAAACAGATAAAATATGGCACCATGGGCATCTTAATGGAATGAAAGACAGTCACTACTCTGGCATGGATCAATCTTGTTTAGTTCCCTTTTTTTCACAGGACTAATTCTCCCAGAGTACATTTGTCACCCATTGGTCACCCACTCTTTACACGACTGATAAGACTAGAAAAATCCGTTAGTACAATTCCAACAGAATTCTCCAGTAACACCCTCCATGGGAACATCCAGAAATACTATAGAAAAATTATCCTTGACATATGTGACACAAAAAATAAAGTTAACACAGTTCAAAGCTGGTTAAATGAATGTTATATGTTTACATGTGCATCAATGTGTATAAATATTAAAATAAAACTTTAAAATTTTGCTGGACGTTTTATATTTCCTTTTCTAAACAAAAACAGGAAAAAAAATTGTATGTTTCACGTCCCACATTTCTCCTCCCATTTACTCTGAGGCTGTCTCGGCTATTTATAAAATTAAATCAAACTAAACACAAAAAACATTAACTAGCGGTGTATTCATGATATCCAGACAGGAAAGACAAGTAAAATTTATACAAAGAAAACACAGTTGAAATAATACCTTAGAAGGATAAAGCAAGTATATGTAAATAAATCCTTTTAACACAGATCAATTCAAGTACATGAAAATTAGCCCTTAAGATTGACTTGTGTAAGTGTGAAAAAACAGACTCCTCTTACAGTGAATATTTAATACATTGAACAACACAGAGAAAAAAATCCTTCCTTGACTTATAAACAAGGATCACTCACAAAATATCTTCATAGTTATTCAAAGCACAATTTAAATGTAGCATTTTCAGTGTTGTGTTCAACAGTTAGCTTTAATTTATTTAAATTTATACATTGTTGCATAAGACACTTTGCATGGAATCAAGAGCGGCGGTAAGGAGCTTGGTAGTGCTGAATCTACTCCATAATGCGCCTTAGCCTCCCCTGTACTCCCCACACCGAACGAACAATGCTTACTTAAAAGTTGTTTTACTTCCTAAATACTACAGTGTATGTACCTACAAAATGTTGAGTGTATCCTCCTCAATCTTTTAACTTGTCCATTTCGGCCTTTTCACCAGAAAGAGGCTGGCGCTGTCACTGCATGGAATATTTTAGATTTTTACAAAACGCTTTTAAGAATACTTTAAATCTTAGTATGTAACTCAAAGCAAAGTGCTTTGCAAATATTCGAAGATAAATTCCCTCCGATGCTGAGATGGCATATAAAATATGTTGGTGAACTCCGGCTTAGTTGGCACAAGTGTTTGAAAATGGTGACACATTTCCCCTGGACGGAATATCAGTCCATCCCAGTTAACAGCTGGTACCCACCATATAGCTAGGAACAAGTCTGGTAAAATATCTTGTTTAAGAACACAAGAGCATGACACGGGTCAGACTCGAACTCGAAACCATACGACTTTGAGCCCAAAGCGTGAAGCCACTGAGTTATTCTATCCCCCACGAGAAGATTTTAGCTTTGATAAAAATCACTTACTTTAATTTACAAGAATAACCTTTTGAGTATAATAATACCTTCAAACTTCATAGTACTTACCTATAGCGGCGTGTTTTTTTTGTGTTATTTTTTCATCTTCAACAACAGACTCTCCAAGCTCCAGACGGTCTTGGCAAGTTCTTTGTGGAACCAGTAAAGCTCTTGGGCCATCTTGGCCTCAGCCCCTTCTCATATATAGTGTGCTGAGACTGAAGTCGAGGTCACTATTAAGAGTTCTAGGCGTGATTGTTGTTTGGAATGTGTAAGTGCCATAGCTGTAGTGAAGGTTCTAGTATCTGCCTCTTTGGTGGTAGCCCATCATTGAGTTGTTCCATTGACTTCTTGACATGTTTGCTTGAACTATATTTTTTATGTTCCACAACAGGTGAGCTCCAATGTCCTGGTCTCTGAGTATCTAAGTTTGCATCACTCGTCCACCCTCTAGGTGAAAAGCAGCGGCAACTGATGGAGTAGGTGGCACGGGTTAGACTGCTAGCAGACTTGGTTCAGAAGTGCTTACAGGTACTATCTCGGCAGTTGAGGTGACATCAGTAAAAGTCAGATTAGCAAATGTTTCTGCTAAGAGTAAATCCTCCTCCATTGGATCCTTGGCAGTTGCCATCAGATCTAAAGTAGCTCTTAGGGCCTGGACGCCTCTAGAAAATTTTAAAAGTCACCTCTAAATATAAGATGATCTTCCATTAAGTGGTCTTGCAAAATTTAAACTTCTGATCGAATATAATGAAAAAATCAAGATAATCAAACGTTGCCAAGAATTTGGTCTCATATAGCTGAGGTCGGGATTGAAAATGCTTAATCATCTCAATTACTGTTATTCAGAAGTTGAGCTAATAGAACAGGTTGAAAATTGTGACTGTACAATCTATTGCGTGTTAAAACAATATTCTTGTTTACGTGTTATTTCTACATACATATATAAATAAATATATTATTGCCCAAGAAAATTTCTCCTAAGCGCTTGTGAATGTCTTGGTCCAACATATTTCGTTAAAAGAGCTTATATTTTACCAATATACTGTCATACTCCATGCTGCTAGCATGGTCTGATTCTTAAAATGAATGAACATGAAAACTGCCAGTTTGGTGTCTATATACAAGTAACTAAAGTCAGCCTGGAACTTTTATAAGTGCCAACCACAATGTTCTGATCATGATAATCAGAAACATTGTATTTCCTTTGACTTAGCTTCCGATACATGATCAATACTTGAAGGAACTACAACACACGTTTTTCCGCTTGCCTCAAGTTATACAATCACAACTCACAATAAAGTGTGCTCAAACTGCAACTTGTATAGAAAATAAATATTTAGAAAGTATTTAGTAAAATATATTTCAGCCACCCTCCCCCGCTGGATGCATTCGGTTCTGTTAGGCAGTATTAAATTAATTGATTCGAAATCAGGTTGATATAAACCGAGTACTTAATAATCAGTATATATTGCTATTCTAAAGTGATTTTACTAAAAAATAAAGTTCCATGAACCGTCTTATTTGGTTTTGAAAAGCAACAGATACATTTTAAGTATTTTCACTCAAAGACATCATCTTCATTTTAACATTGCAATATTGTATTGTGGTGATAAAACTGACATATATAATCACATTCCAGTAGTAGAAGAGTTTCCCCATGTCGAAGACCTTTGATTATTTGATTTAAAGTCAAGTCGAGCTACCAGGGACTAAAGTGGTACAGGGCGAAAGAAACACACGT
>NW_013665996.1:344893-348008 GCF_000517525.1 Limulus polyphemus | reverse complement strand
CGTTAACTTAACTAATCAACGTTAATAAGTTGTATTTTTCCTCTTTAATGAAGCATATACCCACCAAAGCTTTTGACGTTAACTTAACTAATCAACGTTAATAAGTTGTATTTTTCCTCTTTAATGAAGCATATACCCACCAAAGCTTTTGACGTTAATTTAACTAATCAATGTTAATAAGTTGTATTTTTCCTCTTTAATGAAGCATATACCCACTAAAGCTTTTGACGTTAATTTAACTAATCAATGTTAATAAGTTGTATTTTCCCGTGGAACAGTAGTCTGTAGATTTAATTTTCTGGTTTCCATTGTTATTATTCTCTAGCTTCCTGAAGAGTGGTTTTAACATTGTTATTATTAAATGTGATAAATATTTTAAGTATGTTTTACATGAGATTTTTAAAAACAAACTTATATTTTTTCAGCTCTTATCATTATGGTTTATTTGGATTTTTTTTTCAAGTGGTTCATGTGACATCTTTCCCATTTGTGGATCGACAGTTAAATAATTATGAATCATATACATCATTTTTTATATATAGCATGCATTGCTTTTATAGTTATTGGAAACACCAATGTTTACTAAACTTATTAATAATTACATAAAAACATGGTCTTACTCTAGCGTTCATAAAAATATCCAAGACAAATAAAACAACCATGAAGTAATGTTCTTATTACTACCAGCATTTAAAAACTTTTCATACTTATGAAGTAGACTTTAATGTAGTATAGCATCACAAACCTCATTTACAGACGACAATGAATTCGTAGCTTTTTTTTTTTTTCAATTTCAATGAAGATGCTTTGCAAAATTGATAACACTTGATTTTCGGTTAGAAGCGACATTTCATTATATTTCGAATTTTCTCAACCAAAGAAAAAAATCCAGAATTTCTTAAATATACAGTGTTATTCAAATATGAATAAAACCTGCAGCACTCTGAATGTGTTTCACATTTTTAAAAGTACAAACAAGAATTTATTACCTGCAGTCTCAAAGTTATATAAATATATATATATTTTAAAATAAACCACAAAAATACATCTATAATTCAATCACTTGGGAATAACATTGTTGGCTGTTTTATTAAAGGCACTGAAATTACTCCGTAAATGATAATGGAGCTTTCCATTTTTTTGCTTTAAAAGATAAATAATCATAAAATTTCTTTATTTTCATTTCCAACAATTTGGAATACTGGTTATAAATAACCTTGGGATATAGAAGTACCTTACCTGAAATTAATACAACATTCAAGCTACTCATTATCTACATAAGAAAATATTAAAACAAAACACAGTTTTCTTTCATACAATACACAAGAATAGTATATGATGTATCATCCTAACGTTACAATGAACGTAGAATTTAGGTTACCAATAACTCTTATATACAGAGCCAGGGTTTAATGCAATTACAGTCATCCTTCCTGGCATTTTTTTTCTGGACTTAATAAAGTCAAGTTTAGATGTTACCAAATTTATAATTTTTGACTTGGTTTTGACTCATTTTGTTTCTTGTTGCTGCCCAGACAGTCTGATTAATGGTTTATCAAAATACTACTAAAAGTCTAAAAGTGTTTGTTGTTGTTACTTCCTGAAAACAATTAGTGTTAAAATTATATTAATGGTGGAATTGCATTAACATATCTCACATCCTTCTTAAATTTCATAATTTTATCGTTCTAAGTTTTTCTACTTTAGATAAATTAGGCATAATTTTAAATTTTGCAACATAATCATTGCATAATTTTACATTATTGGCCACAATTGTTTTGTCACATAAAAGTCCAGTCATTGTACAAATCATTGTCATTTAGTTATTGTTAAAAATAAACTTTTCAATGTAAAGAAAAGCCTTAGTTATAAATGGTTCAATAAGAAACGAAACTAAATAATTGAATCACAACTTTGAACACCTTCTTACAGTTTAACTAAAACTTTGTAGATTGGTAATCATGGCCATCTTCGTACATACTAAACGGAGATTGTGATGACTTCCTTACTAAACTATTTGTTTGAAACTCTGGCTCTTCTTCAGAAATGTATGAAGTGTTTGTAAAAGTTGACAGTCTAATGTTCTTATCAGTGTCATCTTTGGGTACTCCATACAATGTAGGATTATACGCAGCCACTGGTGTTTGAATAACTCCACAAGATTCTGAATCATATAATTCATCTTCAATACCATCAGTCTGCTGTCGTGCAAATGAGACAAACACCTGGAAATATGTCAAATGAGAAGTTATTTCTAAGCAAAAAAAGATGGTTTTATTGGAATTTTTAAAATCACAAATTTAAGAATCTCAGACCAAACCTAAAATGCTCTTTTTCAAAAATTCCTTTCTGAACTTAGAAATAGAAGTGTTTATAATACAACAGTCCAACTGTCTATTCTGTAATTCAGAATGTTAGGAGAGAAAGAGTAATTCCTTCATTATAAAATGGAATTAAATGAAAACCTTCAACATGAAATTAATCTTCTGAACAAATTTCTCCATACTGAAACAATGTATAATACACACAACAGCAACAAACGTGAAATATTAATAATGTTGTTCTTGTTGAGGAAGTCCAACACAACAATGATTTAGCAGAGTTATGACAGATGCAATATTAAGGCTTACTAGAGCAGAATTAGTTATACAATAACATCTACATCTGTAATAAAATATTTTTACTTGAAATAGAAATGTCTCACAGATGTAGTTTCCAAGATTAAAATATATCAGGTAGTTGATCGATTTTGACAAAAATATTCAGATAGTTTTATGTTTTTCTAGTTCTCAATCATATTATAAAGAAAATGTTGGAACATTATGAGAAATATTTCAATTTCTTCCACCTCAGAGTTATTCAAAATTATGGTGCTGTGCAGACAAATAAGGCACCTAACAATGTAAATAACTGAAGTGTGAAATCAAGAAAAATACATATCCTCTTTTCATCTTCTTATTTTTACTATTTATTGAAACAAGAATAGACAATTTCACTAATTCTTGTTACCAAGTCTGAGGATATGTTATGGTTATTTGAGGATATTCATTACTTAAGATTTGACAGTTCATAAGTGCATAGAAACATTTTATCTAATATTTTATATTATTAGTTC
>NW_013665996.1:333722-344872 GCF_000517525.1 Limulus polyphemus | reverse complement strand
GTATGTAGTGTGTGTGTGTGTGTGTGTGTGTGTGTGTGTGTGTGTGTGTGTGTGTGTGTGTGTGTTAACTTTGATCTAATGAAAATTAAAAGGTTAGTACACGTTTTTGTTTTCTGAAAAACAAAAACTTCTCGGAACCAGAACAAACAAATGTAAGTAAATACACACTTTCACTACAAAGATGAACATTCATAAGTGAAAGCAATATGTCCTCCCCTTCCATCATCCATTTTATTGAATAAGATTCTCAGAATATCATAGATTTCAAGAGACAGAATGGTATTTAAGGCAGGGGAAGGAAGCATCAACTACAGTATACATATATACACTTCAGAGATATACAGTTAACACAGTATCAACTTGAGATGTCTTTGTGAGAAAAAATGTATTGAAGTATAGTAAATTGTGAGTTTATAATGACATAGGACAGCTAGTTGATGGGTAAACAGATTTATTCATAATGCCAAAAACTTTACAGGTAATTTCAAGCATTGTGCAAATTAAAACATTGTAATGTTTATGTATGCAATGTTTCTAGAATTAGAGCTCCCTATTACATACATTGTGTTTTTTTCATTTGACCCCTGTGCAAGAAAGACATAAATCCAAAACACACATGCTTCAATCTAAGGAAGGTGTCTTTGTGTAATGTCTCTTCTAGATTGGTTGAAATATAGAGGAATGGCAGACTAAAATACATAATTCTGGGAAATATTGTGACATTTGATCTCTGTAAAATTGCAAAAAAAAAAAAGCATGAATACCAGAAATCTGTTCATTTCAGTCTGAGGGAGTTGCTGTAATATACAGAAATAGCAGGCCAAAACATATTTGTTTTTTACCTTTGAACCTTATAAAAAAAACAACAAGGAAAAGTGCAAGTCTGAAATTTGTCTGCTTAAGAATATGGGGGTTATCACAAGGTATCTTTGTGCAAAGCCTCATTTAGAATGATGGAAATATAAGGGAGTTGCAGGCCAAAATGTCTGTTTTGTAATGTTTGAATTCTGAGCTGCTAAAATTGGAATGGTGGCTAAAAAGAGTAAAATTAAATATAGTTAAAAAGTTGTTCTGGTGTATTGGGCCAATGTAAAAGAATTCAGTGCAAATACCCCATTTTCATGCACTTTAAACTATCCATCTGTATAGTGCATTTAGTAAACATTATACGAGAAAAAGATATATTCAGTGATTCTGGTTGTATGGTTAATATATATATTCATCTTCATGGTTAATAATTTATTCTGATAAACAGAGAAAAATACTTAACCCATGAAAACTGTTTATTTGATATTAGATGATTTAAACTTCAAAGAAAAACCTATTCGTTATTGAGTAACTTACTTGATCTAGTGTAGTCTGACTGACAGAAAAGTCCCTTATTCCCAATTCTTCTCCATTCTCTTCTAGGCACCCAAAAATTACAGATAGTGGAACATTCTTGGTTGGTAGACTGAATTCAATCATATTACAATGATGTGCCTGAATAATAAAAAAAAGCATATTCTAAACAGAAAAAACACATCAAACTAAAATTATCGATTCCATAAGCTAAGAATAGCTATATTAGACATACTTGTAAGTCACATTTTGCCAGAAAATAAAGGTCAGAACTGTAATTTTCTAAATTAATTTTTTTCAATATAATTTTATTAAATAATATTTTTCAGTTATTTTTACTAGTAGTATTTTCATTCTCAATGAAAACAAACTTAATATTGTTTATTTAATATCAGTAATGACATTCACCCGCAACACGCTGGTTGGAAAAAAGGTGTGGATAAAATTGATGACAGGACCCCAATCTGCTTTGTTCTCAGCCATTCGTATTGTGATGGTGTAACCAGTTCCAAGTCTAAATTTGTTAAAATATACTTATTATTACATAAGTTACTACCAATAACATCAACTAAATTAAACCCATATTGATATTATTATGTATTCTTTTATCAACTACCAAATTATAAATACCAAAAGCAGATGTCTGAAAGAGACATTTAAGATGCAAACTTGCTTTAGCAACATTTAAACTATTTCCAAAAGCTAATTACTAGAATAATCTGTAAAGATATTGTTAAGTAAAGAAATAACATGAAATACAGATTTAAAACAAACCTGTGATTTACAAAACAATAAACCATCTAAAAATAAATTTTTCTCCTCATTTGCATCAAGTATATGAATATAAATATTGAGTACATAAGCCAACTCACATAAATAAAAGCATTTACTATAACATCAGATCATAAATTATCAAATAGATGAGCAACTGTAAACATGACTAAGATAAAACTTACTTGTATTTAAGATAATGTGGACTACCAAGACATTTCAATTTTCCATTCACCATAATGGACAACCTCGAGCAGAGGATGTCACATTCTTCCATACTGTGTGAATAGAAAGCAAGCAGAGGTTTGAATAAATTTTTATGATATATTTAAAAGTTTCTGTGGAGTATATTTAGTTTAGAATAATAATATTATGCAAGTTTTTTCTAAAACATCTCTAAAAACAGTTAAAATGAAACTTCTAAAAATATTATTCATTCATAACTGAAAAGTTTTCCTGTAGCATTTTTTATTTTCAATCACTGTTTTTGATATATATTTTCTATCTTTTTAATGCATAAGCCTAATTACATCAATCGTAGAAACAATAAAAAATATTCTATTTTACATATTACTTAATCCTGAAACTGAACAATAAAAAAATTACTCAATTTAACATTTTTACTTTGAAAATGTCAAATTTGTTTTGATTCAACAAGGAAAGGACATGCAATTCTTGACGAGATCTTCTAGAAGCCTCTTTTATTTACTAAATCAAAACAGTTTATAACTCCTGATTACTCAGAATAGTGATGAATATTTTACTAAAATGTTAACACTAACCTATGTGATGTAAAAAGCACAGATCTCTGATCCTTGACAGCCAGTTGTACATTATTCCATACCAATCGTTTAGTCAGGGGATCCATACCACTTGTTGGTTCATCCTTCAAATATAATGACAAACAAAATTCATTTTAAACTAAAATAAAATACAACCCATACAAATGCAGTCTAAGATATCTTTAATGAGATCTACATAATGAAAAAAATTATTTAAATCTCAGAAGAAAAAAATATATATATACATAAATATTTAAGAAAACCCATTATTTTAACACACATATTTGATTTTCTCTTCTGATCCTGATTTAAATATCAGTATTAAATTCAATTGAAATGAAATCCAAATAAGTAAATATATCTAACATACATAAAAGCCAGTTGTCTTCTGGCATTTCTCCTGCTCTGTTCCCCTGTGTCACTTAGCAACAAAACTAAGATCTGATATTGTTGTCTTACATCATGAGGGCTGGTTTGAATTCCACCTTTTTAGATCATTTTATGTTTTAGTTTATCATGGTTCATACTGAATTGCTGAGATCAATTTCAAGCACTTTTCAAGGACTTTCTAACTACTCTTAGAATGTTTTTCAGCACTTTTTGGAAGCTAAAATCTACATCAAAATTAATTGGATTCCACTGAAATTTTATAAAATTCCTATTTATTTCTTCAACATATAAGTGTAGACTAAAAAGAAAAGAAATACTATTTATTGTGCTCAACTCTGCAACATGCATTAAAGTTCAATGAATTGATATATTCTGCTATAATAATATATTCAAGTATTCTCGCAAAAAAAAAAAGTCCCTTTTCAAGAAATTTCAAGCTCTTGTAATTTCATTCTCAATTTAAAAATTTTTTTAAGGATGTGTATGCACCCTGGTTTATGCATATACTTAGCTCGATATTAGACATTTCAAAGTTATTGGCGAATTTTTAAAATATCTAAGTTAGATGGTTAGTGACCATAATTTGCATATTTTTATTATATTTACATGAAGTTTGTGTGTTTTATCTTTTTTTTTTGATAAAACTTTTTTTTTCTTTCTGCTAGATATATTGCTATTAGCCTTAACTAATGATGGTACTTGAAATTAATTTTTAGGTTTAAATTTTGTGATAGAATTTATACCATAAATCTTCAGCCTATTGATTTTTGGTGCTTTATGTATTTTTGGTATTTAAACTGTAATTTTTAGGTTATATGACAATTAGAAAAATACCTTCGGTTACGTTAAAATATTGATGGATTTGTGATATAGTCATAATGTGGAGAATAAACTGAAAAGTAAAAAAAATTGATATAAATAAAAGTTGTATCTGATTTTCATAAATTTATGTACAAGTCATGAACCTTGGTGTGATACAACTTTTTTTCTGCTGACGAAAATGTAATATATATAAAAGCCAGTTGTTAGTGTGTGTGTGTGTGTGTGTGTGTGTGTGTGTGTGTGTGTGTGTGTGTGTGTGTGTGTTACGCTCATATTAGGAGTCAATTTGAATTAACCTAGTACCATTCTTATAGGGTTTTTGAGAATATATTTGAAATATGTTTTTATTTTCTCAATGTGTGATTGTTTTTCTTTCATGATGAAGAAGAAGTTCAGTGAAAAAAGCTTGCTGAAAAAAAGGTAGGGGAATTTTATAAAACTCCATCTTGTCATATTTTGCCAGGTACAACAAGGCTAGTTTTCTGAATATAACAACCTATAAAAATGAATTTTTAAATTTTTAAATGAATAAACTAAATGTTTGTAAATCATGGATGACACAGTAAGATTATGACATACGCCCTATGTTTGATACCTATTCTACTTCAATGAATTTTAGCTATTGATAAATATAATTTTATAAAATTAATTAAAATAACAGGTAACTTGTTACAAACCAACTAAACTGACAGGATTATTATTTATATATTTTTGTATTCTCATGAATGGGAAGAATACTAACCAACTTTAAAAGGTGTCTCAATACTTATATTTTTAAAGTGTGGACTTGGCTTGATAAGTATATGCTAACACTAAACAAAATGAGAACCTTTTCGTCAATTTAACAAAAACTTTTGTACAATAAGAACTTGTTTGTATATTTTTTGTACTTTCTATACATGTGGATTAATTATTAGAATTGTTTTAGTAAAGTCAATTTTGAGGTTTTTATTGAAAATGCTTATTGACCTATTAAGGTTATGCTACTAAGTTTAAATCACCAATCAGTTATTAAAATTATTTCAATTATTGTTAAAAATCTCATAACACTAGCCTTGATTTATGTACTAATACATACTAACCATTATATTAGTATGTTGTACTGATGTACTGATTTTTAAACTAACAAGTCTTGAGTTATGTAGAACTGTTAATATATTGATTCTTACACTAACCAGTCTTGAGATGTGTACAACTGTAATATATTGATTCTTACACTAACCAGTCTTGAGATGTGTACAATTGTAATATATTGATTCTTACACTAACCAGTCTTGAGATGTGTACAACTGTAATATATTGATCATTATACTAACCAGTATCTTGAGTAGTATACCACTATAATGCATTATTTCTTACAGAAACCTGCATCTTGAGTTGCGTACCAATGTAATATATTGATTCTTATACTAACCAGAGTCTTGATTAAGTTACAGTAAACTTTTGAATTAATCACTGTTATTGTTTCCAATAATTCTTGAGTAGTGTTATTTTCACACTTACTAGCACCTTCATTTATGTACTACTGTAAAACGAAATAAAAATTTATCTGCCATTGATCTTACCAAGAGTATAAGTTGGGGATTTCCCAACATTGAAATTGCAGAACAAAGTTTACGCTTAGTCCCACGACTAAGATTTCCCACTTTACGACTTGCATACAGTTTAAGATGAAATTTTATGAGGGCCTTCTGAACCACCTGCAATGGATTACGAACAATTAAAAAAGTTTCTGTTAAGTTATCAGTCTTTACAATATTTACACTAATATGTCTATTTTAATTTCTTTATTAATACAAGTTACTTCATAGAAATAATTACTGATCTAGTTAACATTAAATAACATATGTACACAGGCTAGGACATGTAATGAATCATTGAAAATAAGGATATTTGTTTGGATATTCAAAATTTGAATAATGGAGCATTTTAATGAGGGGTTGCAGGAATTTTGAAAGCTTTCAGGATTATCTGAATAGAAAACAGATGCATATTAAGGATTTAGATAGGCAAGCAAAATTTTAAAAGAAATAAAACAATCATTTTCAAAAGATCCATGGAAATAGATAGTCACTAGAAATGTCACAATGGTAATTCTATTCACTCAAGGAAATTAAAACTATAATAAAACTTTATACTTCTTTATAAAACACATTTTAAGAAATGATAAAAACAAATCTAAACAGGGAATTACAATTTATTGTATTTAACAAAACTTCAGGTTTAAAATAAAACAAAAACATTTTAAATTTTCAGCTTCAAGTATTTACACCATAAACACCAGAATTACTGAAAAGAAGCTGCAATATAACTTTCATAAGTTGCTTAATAGGGAGATATTTCATAGTCTTAAGCTACAAAATAACTAAAAAGAATAGCATCATAAATGAAAATAAGGTACATAGCATAACCAAATAACCACAATACTTGTAATGAACTATAAACAAAACTGTAACTTTACAATGGGTACTCAAAACCCACAAAATCATATTACTTCACACCCACTGTACCAGTTTTCATTGTGTTAGTCTGAAAATTAAAATAAACAAGAGAATGCAGGAAAAAAAGTAATATAATTATGGATAAAACATTAATTAAAATCAATTAGAAATATTAATGTTAATCTAAATCACCTACACAGCAACTATTATGTTAAGTCTGAAAAATAGTTATTTATAAAAATTACCATACATGTGGATCACTAACATTTTTATTTTACAGAGAGTAAAACATGTATGAACAGAGATTATTGATAAGCTGGCTAATTTTTTTAATAGTAAAGAAAACATTTGATCCTTACCTTTCCGACATCCTTAGGTGGAATTCCTCGTAGCTTAGCATAGATAACAAGATGCTGTTCAGGTGTCAATAGGTCATCTACTGCATCAGCTTGAGGACAATAACCTAACAAAGTGTTGCTACAAGACACAATATCTTCCACCCTAAATAACATTGGAAAATAATTTTACTATATTTAAAAACGTTTTTGGATAAAAAAAGAAAACATCTTTTATTCTGATTTGTTTTTTTTATAATTACAAACAATTTAAATGTTCAATAAAACATCTAAACAATACATTTAAGAAATTCAAACAAAAATAATTATTATATAAAGCCATATTTTTGCTTTTGTCTGCATGTATTCCTAAAAATTTCATTGTATGTATATCCAAGGTAATAATTGTAATTAACTACATATGCATCTTATTTCAATACTCATGTATTAATCACTCTGCTGTATTCTATGTCTCTTAGACTGTATTTATACACAAGTACAATTTATAAGGTTCATTACAAATATAAGAAAAGTTTATAAGATGAATTACAGAGGAATCATTTCTTTCTTTGCTCTAATAAAACACTAAATAAACAATATGTAACGTATTACTGAAAGAATATACAATTCCTTATAAATTAAAATATTTTGACTGCCACATAAGCATTTCTAAGAAAAATGAAACTGAAACTGTTTAGAAGAAATGTAAATAGATTTTACTTTTTATAGTACCTCCTCTATACCCATCTTCTGATAACAATTATAAAATGAAACGTACGTTTTGTTCTTGATGTATACATTTCCTGAAGTAGCTTCAAGTTGTCCTGTCAAGATTCTAAACAGTGTTGTTTTTCCTGCCCCATTAACACCCAGCAAACCAAAACACTGGAAATTAACAATAAATATAAATTCAGTATTTAAATTTCTATACTTTCATTTATACCAAAGATATTTCAACACCTTGTATAAACTAATTATTTAAACAAAAAGGCTAAATGAAGAAAACAAGTACACAGGAGGCAAAAATTTAAATATAACAAAACAAATTCCTGCATTTATTATAAAAAACCTTCCTAGGCAAATAAATTGACATTGGGCAGAATTATGTTATACAATATTTATATTTAAACATTCTAAAGCTTACATTTATAACTAAATAAGCTTTTTTTTCAAACAATTATAGCAGTAGTCATAATTTGATACAAAACTAAGCAACAATGAAGACTGAAAAATCATGCTAAAATGGTTGATCACTAAATCCTACCTCGCCTTTAGGTATGGCTAGACTGACATTGTCCACAGCTACATTTCTTCCTGCAATGCTTTGAAACTCCTGCAAAGATATCGTGATAGCTGATATATAACTGACACAAGCAAGCTATAAGTATTAATCAACAGCTCAATCTACAGAATGAAATAGGTGATTTGTCTAATAGACAACATATTTCATTTAAATTTCAAACTTCAAAAGTCATTGAAATTTTCAGATTACAGATTAAAGTAATTTTCCCAATGACCAAGTTTTTTTTGTATATCCCAACACCTCCCCTCCACAAAAGTTCAGAAAAAAAAAAAGAATATACAGAACACACAGTTGTCTGACCAGCATAATAGCAAGAGAATCACAGATCTACAATGTGGAAGGGCATGTGAAGTGATTTGTTACAGGGAATCAAACCTTGGATCTTAGCATGCAATAATATAAACTTACCACTGACATACTGGAGGACTACATACTAAAGAAAAGTGATATATTTGATATAACAATTTGATCTCGGACAAAATTATAAAATGCAATCATAGGGGGAAATGTAATTCTACAAAATTAATTTTCTTAGCTATAACTTGTTATATTTAAAAGAGAAAGAAATTGTTTAAAAAGACCAAATGTAGTACCAAAAAAGGGTGTGCCATATTATCATATAACTGTGTTCGGAAGCCTTGAACATATATTGAAAGTACTTCACATAATGTAAATACTTACCTTGGAAAGTGAAACCAGTTTCAGCACATCATGTTTACTAGCTTCACTCATAACTCTCTTCCTTTCTTCAGCCACATCATTATCTTCAGTAAAAAGAGGATCTCTAGGTTTGGAATGTTGAAAACTGGAGAGATTGTAATAACATTTTTGTTAGTCATCTTAACAAATGAAATACTATTGACAGCTTTCATTAAGAAACTTGGAAACATCAGTAATCACTGCCTGCAGAACTATGTTCTTTTTGAATATTGGATTACTGGTCACTTTTTTTTTTTTACCCTACAGAACATATTTGTAACTACTGTTTTGTTATTAATCTTACATTAATAATTTTTTTCCCTTTTATGTTTTGTTTAACTAGTGTTTTATCTTTCATTTTTATGTACAACTTCTCACCTTTTCAAACAATTAAAGAAGTGTAACTCCAGCAATAGATTCAGAATAAAAAAGATCAAGCCTTCAACTGCTAGGATAATGTAGTGATACCCCAAAAGCTCCATACTGAATGGTGAGATGTAAGTATCTTGGCCAAACATAGCAAATATTTCTGCTTGGATGTGATTTTTGGCAAGATCAACTAGTCCACCAATGAGTGCATACTGAGGAAACAGTACACCTATGTATTTTAAAGTTACCATCACATCATCTGCCATCTGTAATAGATTCAAATAAATTTCAATATCAATACACAAACGCTAAACATATGGAACATAAGCTCAGAAAACCCTAGGAAAACAATGCACAATATAAGAATTGATTCCCAATTCAAAGTAAAGAAACTAAGTTTGAATTTTATTTCTATTGGAAGAAGATAAAAAGCAATTTGTTCTTTTGGAATTTCAGGGCTGGAATTCATAAGAGACTGTGCTCTTGCTTTAGTTTTTGAAGTGGCTGATATTACATATTCAGAGAAAGGTAGACCATTAAAACTTTTACACCTATGTTTTTCAAACTTCTCCACTACAATTACCTTGAAATGCAAGTTTCATTAAAAAAAACAAGATAAACAGCATTTAAAAAAAAAATCATACTTCATTTAGATAATGAAATATACTTAAATACTTCATACCTACATATAAACTACTTGCACTAAATTTCGTAGTCAAGATTTATAAGGCAAATGAGATAAAGTAGATGGTATTGTTAAAAATTTAAATGCTCCTTGTTCATTTCTTACACATTCTGTAATATGTGGTTGGTCTGTATTACTTCATATCTAATAAACTGACCATAAATTTCTCTATTTTGCAGATATAGTTATAATCTATTTAGCACAACACATTAATTAGTTAATTACAAGTTACTAGTACACTGCTCATTTATGAAATGGCCATAGATAAAAATACATATACGTTACAATTAACTCATCAGATAACTCAGCAAAAGTGACTATAATGTTTTCACAATTTAAATTCTACTACTCCCTTTAATCATTTTCAGTAGCTATATTACAATGTGTCTTTAAATACACTACTCTTACAGTATTTTCATAACTGTAATAGAATCTAGTGCATTTTTGGCTTTATTTATTGATGCACTGTGATATGTCAAAAATTACTGGTTAGTGTATTCATACATTAGTGAATTGTAGAAAATACATGTAAAACTCTTACTGCATACACAGTTCAGGTGTAAAATTATAGATATAATCAAATAGCTTAACAACGATTTAATCTATTGTCAAAACAAACAGAAGTAAACTGAGATGGTAGAAGAATAAATATGTAAGGGAAATATCAGACACTCTTGGTGTTGTTCAGCTACAAATTACTACGTGGAATAACTTCAGAAAGATTTCTTTGAAACTACTGCATATTTAAGTCTATGTGATGTAAGTTTCTTGCAAGAGAGCATTATATATTCCACTAGCAAAAAATGTGGAAACACATAGTATAATAACAGATATCAGTAACTAACATACAATAAACAGGAAAACATGTACACAGCGTGGTCACAAGTAAATAGACACCACCTTTTCAGAAAAAAATGAAAATTTTCAGTCATGTTCACATGAATTAATATATTTATAATTTAATTAATAACTAGTAGATCTTCCTTTCGCTTCGTGGAGTTCATTGATCCTTTGGGGCATCGTGAGAATCATCTCGTCCATTTTAGATTGTGGGCTTTTCGCCCACTCTTGCTTCAAAACTTGGAGTAGATCGTTCTTCGAAGTTGGTTTTTTTGGTTGTTTCTTGACTTGCCGGTCAAGTATGGCCCAGAGGTTTTCGATGGGGTTCATGTCAGGAGATTGGCTCGGCCAGGGCAACTTCTGGATACCATT
>NW_013665996.1:325060-333171 GCF_000517525.1 Limulus polyphemus | reverse complement strand
GTAGCATAAGATAATTAGTGTGCAGACCATTTTCATTTTGTATAGTGTCTCTGTGAACACAAATTAGTTAGCATAAATCAGTTAAATGACGAAAATTAGGTGTATATTTACTTGTGACCACTCAGTGTAGGTTCATAAAATCAATTTAACAAAAAAACAAAACACTATAACCAGAGTTTTCAAAATGTAGGAATGTCCCAGTTTGCCCCTGATGAAGAAAGATTCACTTTTCAAACGTGATCAGGGTATACAGGAATGTTAAATGGTGTATTCACCATAACTGTGTTTTATAGCTATAATATCATATTTATAATCACATATAACATACTTTGTTTGGTAAGCACATTTAAAAAACTTGTCATGAGAAACATCAAGGTGGGATTGTTTTCATCAGAATCTTAGAGTAGATGGTATGAAAAGTTTAAAAAATGTAATCCTTGTTGAAATATGCAATATGACATTTAAAACTAAAAGAGAATAAATCTGGTCAGGATTTTATAATCTTCAAATGAAAAAGGACCACTCCTAGTTTAAATTATTAGTTTATTTCTCCAAACACAAACATATTAAATATTGATTTCTATCAGTTCATTTTCATCACATACTTCTCCCAACAAAGAGAAAAGTTAAATGATTACAGAATAAAAATAATCAAATTAAAGATACGCGATCAACAAAAGAAATGAGAGACAAGCAAAATCAGTTTAAGTTATGAAATAATTAGTGATAAAGGATTTCATTAAATATTTTCAAATAAACAAAATATTTATAACTGATTAAAAATCTTTTTTATAATATTTATTTGTTAACAACTTCAGATGTTTAGTAACTTCATGTATAGACTGCTACTTACAATTTGTCTGAAATGACTTGAAATCACCTTCTTTTCTGATGAAATTTAGTTGAATGGATGGTAACTGCCTGTTGTAAAACACAAGTATAGAGGACGAAGTTTCAAAAGTCTTCCATTCTCAGGAGGAAGACTTTTGAAACATCATCCTCTATACTTGTGTTTCTACAACAGGTTGTCATCGTCTAATCAACCAAGTTTGATCATGAATATTTTGCTTAAAAAACCTATCAAAGAATACCTTCTTTCCATTAAGCAATGAATGCTCCAAAACATTAGACTAGATCACAATTCTTAACTGTGGTACTTACAGGGGGTTTAATTAAATCAATATCATTGAACTGTATTGGTCACAAGTTAAAGAGAATTGTATCTAATAGTGAAAATTAAAGTTCATAAAATTAATTGATTTGAGGGATGACTACAACACTGAAACTTGAGCCTAAAGGCTCGTCTAACAGATACCAAACCACCATATCAGTCAAATCTATTTGGGAATGATTTACTGTTTTTTGCAATTTATGAGGAATTACCAGTTTTACTGGTGTACCGAGTTAAGTTACATGAATATAAGAATCTTGAATAAACAGAGTAAAAAATTCACAAGTCTTTTGTTACTCACATTATCCACTTCAAAGATGGTGAGTAGCAAGTTGGCAACCATGATGTTGATGCCTATGAAAATGTTGATACAGTAAAGGACCATGAAGGCAATGCTAGCTTCTTTGAATAGTTTCTCCAAAAGGTACATTAATGGAGTCATCGCCCACCTGCAAATTCAGGTTCCAAACAAACCAGTACAACAAATAAAAAATTGATAACCATAAAAGTTTGATACATTCTGACTATTAAATACTTAATTACGACAAATAATATTATTCTTAACATTAAAAGCCTTGATACTGGTTAAAGCATGTGATCAAAACAATTTCAGTATGTTACAACCTTTAGTTACTAAGAAAACATAACGTAGTGTTCCTTTAACAGCTTGTACAAATAAGTAAGTTCACTGATATTATGCATGTACTTTTGAACATTAATCCTTTTATTTTTGGCAGAAAATTGATCAGCCTGAAAATATCTACACCTAAGTTATCTATGGGATATCCTTCACAAAGTTTATACTTGAAGACCTAACCAACAAATTTAAGTTTGGAATACTGTTTTATGTTGCAGCTGTAAATATTGTAGATGGAAGAAACATACTTGGCCCATTTGCTTTTAGTGGCTTATTTACATTATGAGAGATAAAACATAAAATACAGAGTAACTAGCATAAAAATATGTCATCAATCATTTGAGAAAACAAACAATGAAGAAAATAAGAGAAGATTAATATATTTTAAACCTTGATATTTATTAATTTGTATATTAAATATATGTTATATTAAATAATAACATAAAATGCACAAAAGTTCAGGTTGAATGTTTAAATTATTTTCATTATTATCCTCTCTGTCTTATAGAAAACCATTTTCATTCACACACACACTTTATTTAGGTATGTTAAATAATTTTCAACTGATGCTGTACCTTCAAAATTTTTAACACTATATGATTAATAAAAATGCTATGTTTGTTGTACCTAGTTCTCAACATGCTTATAGCTTCTCTAGAATAAAGACTTCTATGTTTTTGAGATTGATTAAAATCTATTATATATTTATACTTACCCAAACAACAACAGCAGAAGTAAAACAGCTGGCATGTTGAGCTTTGTGACATAAACAGGCAAGGAAAATCCAGCTATGATAACTGCAGCCAAACAAACAGCTATAACAACTAAAAACATATCCCAAATTAGGGAGGAGAACCAGTAGAGGGCTGGTCCAACACCACCAACAAACTGTAATCTCTTCTCTTCCTGGGTTCTTTCTCGCACCAAATAAACCACAAAACTTGAAGGAATAAAGGCAAAGCCAAGTAGAAAAACCAGGGCAATCCCAACCTCTGCTACACGATGAAGCCTATAACATAACATTTGTAATATTCATCACAAACTCATGTTTAAATGAAACAAACACACAACTTCAACAGTACAAGAAACACTTAATAAACTCTTTAATGGCTTTAACAATGAGAAGAAAAAACAGGATTTTGTTTTCATTATGAACTAATACTGACTTTTAAATAATTAATAATAAAGTTATCTTAGTAATAATTAAAAGTCTTGCTAACTGAATATTTTCAGTAATGTTACAATACACATTATGTTTGAACTGTTAATTGTTATCACTTAATGTGGGATATCAAATAAGCAACATCAGAACCTGTGAGTTTGTTAGTATTTGGTGCAAGATTGATCCTTTACTTCTGAATCAACAAATCTAGTAATGGGAGGACCATTGCTCATATTGTTTGTCTAACAAGACATTATTTTCAGTGACTTGGATAACATATCTTGTATAGAATCTTTAAAAGAACAGTTTGCTTTTCAAACACATGCACAAGATCAAAAAATAAATAAAAAAGTATATGATATACTTTTTTCTTGCTTTGCAATAATAACCTTCAAACAAATCTAAGAAATAAATATTGAAACATATGTCATAGGTATTTAAGAATTATGCTTACAGTGATTCCCGACTAAGCTGTGCAGACGTCAAGTGCAAAGGATGGTTGTAGACTGTTATACCTACATAAGAACACACACTGTAGTATATAGCATCAATATAGCACCTACCCATACATGCTACAGTTGTATTACAAACAATTATTTGGTCTTTTTATTGAGAAAAATAAATTAACGGAAATATATAAATATTTTTTGTTTTGTTAATACCTATAAGTTTATCACAACTATCTGACTTTCTTCACAATTACAGATTCTCAAATGCTATTACAATGCTGCTTTATAAAATTTAAAACCCTAAAGCTAAAAAGTGCCACTCCACTCATTTCTAAAACTAAAAAATAATATAATAAAAAATAGAAAAACCTCAAGAATTGCATTACTCACCGATCAAACACTGTTCCTGGTATTTAGGAAGAATATATAATAAAGTATTCTTTGATAGATTGTTTAGCCAGAGTATTGATGATGAAACTTTGTATAATGGACAGCAATTGCCTGTTGTGGAGACACAAATGTAGAGGACGACGTTTCAAAAGTCTTCTGCCTGAATACGAAAGGCAAAAGACTTTCGAAACGTTATCCTCTACACTTGTGTCTCTACAACAAGCAGTTGCTGTCCATTATACAAAGGTTCATCATATAATAAAGTATTGATCTTATTATTCATAATAAAGACATAATATACATATAACAACTCACTTTCAGGTTTTTATGGTAGACAAGTCTATTAAGTATATCTTACTTCAAAATTGACATTATAATCATAATAATTTGAAGCTTAGTGTCAAGTCCTTTAAAATAGGCTACATGTGCCTAACTTAGATGATTTACACATAACATATTGAAAAGTAAAATACGGTTTTAAGCATTTATATATGACATCAGTCTCAAATGAATCGAGTGTGAATCTAAAAATTTAAATATTCTTCACAGATCATACACTATAAGATTTAGAATACTAATTTAGTAAATATAATAAATAAATTTTGACAACAAGGCAATTATTGTGTATTGCCTTATGATGAAAATAAACTTACCAAACTCTCTTGGGTCTTGACCCTGAACTTTCATGTTATACCTCAAGATGGCATTGCTGAGAGCATTCATGTATGCTGGTACAGCATGATATCCAGAATTTTCAAACCATACCTTCATTGCTGCATTCTCTCCTGATCTCTCTGCACTCCAACCACCATACCTAAAAACATTTTTAAATATGAAAATTTCATTACTGTTTAAATCAACAATATTATACTTGTAATATCAAGTAGATTTTTTTTCTATCATGTATTTCACATTGCATGATAGATGTCAATGACTTAACATTTTTGTACAATTTAACTGGTTATTGCTAGAAACAACATAGTTCTTACTTAAAAAAAATTTTTTCTTACATAGCATAAATGAAAAAAAATCAATGTAGTCTTCTCTTGTAATTAATTTTACTCAGTAAACAATAATAAAATTAGATTTATTCAACACATTTTAAACAAATACTTATAATTAAAAGCTAAAAGCAAATAGTTTTAATTAGCAGCCTATATGTAAATAGTTTTTATTTAGCATACTAAATAAGTTTTATTCAGCAGGCTATATTTAAATAGTTTTACCCAGTAGACTACAATCAAATTTTATATAGTAGTCTATAACCAAATTATTATTCTCAAAAGGTGACAATCAAATTATTATATTTAGCATGCTGCTGTTATAAAGTTTTCTCAGTGGGCTTATTATCAAATATTATTACTTATTGTGAATCAAATCAACTGCTTGTCATTATAATAATGAAAAGGTTAATGCAATTTGTAGATTTTCCATAACTAATCAATATAAATATACATTACTAATATGTTTATTTCTCAACAGATGGTCATAAACATGATAAAAACAAAAGAAATACCACTTTTTTTAGGTTATTTTGGAACCTTTTCAATTTTTGGTACAATATGTAGTGCCTTGTTTACAGGCATTTTAATCAGTGGTTTGTATTTTCCATACATTTAAGATAAACTTGTAGAATTTAACTCAAACTTATTGTCTGTTTGACAAGTAACTTCACAACAAAACTTCAAACTTTACTAGTGGCAACTTATTTAATAATCTTAATAGTTACCGCTGTTCAATAAATGCTGGATATGTGTTAAGAAGGTAATCATTGATGACCACATCAGTAAGGTTGTAAATTATATCTTCTGTTCTGGTATCATACAGTGGCTGAGTCTTGTCAATAAGAGAATCTTGGACTCCACAGTATTTCTCTTTACTGCATGAACATTGATTTTTACTTCCAATATATCTTTTCTTGTTAGAATTTTCTTTTGACATCTTAAATACTGTAGAATTTGTGGTCTTGCACTGTAAAGACATTCTACAAAAAAGATAAATAAATTGATATTACTATTTTTGTATGGAAAAATTATAGTAGTTTTTCTAAACAATATACACCACTGATAATTATTTAAAATAACCAGCAGCTTACATACAGCCTTAGAATTTTCTTTTATTGAGATGATCAGTACAGTTAATAATGGTATTTTAAATATCAAACAGTATATACAGTCATAATATGACAAATATATATCCAAATATTAGTGAATATCATAAAGAAAAACACTTAAAACATATCAACATACCCTTTGGGTGGAGGCCTCATGCACATTGTTCCTATACCTGGTGGGGACAGAAGTTGTGAGATAACATCATTGGCAATGTTTTGTTCGCCTTTCTTCAGACTGAAAATTTACAAAAAATCATTAGATATCCCTTTTTAAAGGCGTAAAACATGTTTTAAAAAATTAAACTGAATGACAAGAAAATTAGAAGATTGCATAAGCCTGGAAAAAAGATAGCACAATACCCACAAGAGAATATTTTACAATATACACACACACACACACACACACACACATTTAAGCCATTAGTTTTAATGTGGTTATATGTTATATTTCAACTCGAAATGCTTATAAATAAATTAATAATTCACAAGAGTTTACCTAATGAAAGATGCTGCATTGGGTCCATACATGGAAGGTGTCAGTAGAAGTGCTGGTTCAGCAGTTCTGATTGGCTTGATTGTGGCAAATCCCATGGCAATGGCAATGAATAAGCAAGGCAGAACAATAGCACACATAAGAGTCTTCCAATCTCGGTAGGTGTGATAACAACGTTTTATCAAGAGTGCAATGAACTGCTGAAGCTTTAGATGGGGCCCTGTTAGTAGACATTTGCTGCCCAGATTCAGGGATTTGGTAGCCCACGGATCAGAGTTGACATTAAGTTCCACTAAAGGTGCTAAAACAGGTTAATATAATGATAAATTTATCTATACTTCATCATATGTTGTAATAACAGCAGTGCTATATTCCTTTGCAGAAAATTTACATTTACCCAACAGCAACAAAAAACAATAAACAAAAAACTGAAACACAGAGTAAATTATTAGTTTGAATCAACATAAGTAATAAAAGTATGTGTTTGTATAAAATCCTTGGAATAAACATTTTTAACACAACATTGATATCAAAAGAACGAACTACATGACAAATCAAATAACCTACTAAGATGATTTCCCTTTCTAAATAAGCTTATTCTGATAAGTCATCATATTTGTACATTAATAGTGAACAGGTCCAAACCAAAACATAATTATCAGCAGTTATTAATTTCAAGAACAACTAAAAGCAGAGCTATTACATTTTAAGCTATATTTCACTTATCTCAAGCTGTTACTTTTATGCATAATTAATTAAGCAAGTAGCACTTATTACATAATTTCATTGAAAAAAAAAAACTTATAAATATATCAAACATATCACACTTTACTTACCATCTTCTTCAGAACAAGTAGACAAACTTTCAGTGTTACTCGATGTACGAACTAGTAAGCCACTTTTTATTGACAGTTGTTCCTGTGCTTTCATGAATGGAACATCTGAGTCTTCCAAGGTGCAGAGTGTTAGAAATACCTTTTAAAAAATGTCAAAAATGTCTTTCTATATTTTAGTGACAAAATAATATCAGACTTTACAAATTTTCACCATAAATATAGTAGACTTCAAAAGACCCAGAAACTCAATCAATTTCAAGTGGTTGACTATTCTTATTCAAAATTAAAAAAATATATAATTTTTTATATTTTAAACACTGATAGGAGATTAGTATAATAAATGTTAACCCAGTGTTTTTACAATAATTTTTAACTTCTCTTTAAATGGTAGTTATCTACTTTTGGTTTCAGTTTTACATGCTTTAAATAAAATATAATGAGTATGGCAACAAAATGTAATGATTTAAAACATTAAACATATAAAATAGGTTTCTATTTATGACATTAGTACAAAAATAATGATAAATAAATTTAAGCAGTGAAACTGAGACTATTAGTATTCATCTGAAAAAATGCTAAAAATGAAAAACTTGAATTCTTTCAAAGATATCTAGTGCTCACTTCTTCCAAAGTTGTGCTTGACAAGCCATAACTTCCAAACCCAAGCTTGTGTAGATTTTCTTCAAGGTGAGTAAACAGCCCAGACAGGTTGTATGGTGTGCCATCTGATGAACGTTGTGGAAGGCTTATGATCATTTCACTGCCATGATCTTCTTGTAACTGAGCAGTCGGAACAAATGACTTGATGAGAACCATCACTCCACTCATGTCACAACTATCAACTGAAAGAAATATAAATA
>NW_013665996.1:318390-324589 GCF_000517525.1 Limulus polyphemus | reverse complement strand
GTTTAAGTATGCTATAGTCATTGCATCAAACAAAGGCTTAAATATGAATAATTTACATCAGAAATTAAAATATGATTATTATACAATATACCTATCTATCTTTTGAAACAGATGCTAAAATGTGAGTGCCTTATACACAGCATCTATATACTGTATAGAAACAGACAAAAAAATGTGGGTAGTTTACATTGAATGTGTCAAGCATTTAAGATGTGGAAACTCAGCATTGTATCTATTCATTCTAAGAAACAGTGGCTAGGATATTACATTGTTTTATGTATATTTATTTGTTTGAGTTTGTGAGGCATTCCATGGATTCACCTAGCATACATTTGCATGACCTTAGCAGTAACTGAATATTTGATGAACTAGCATGCTGAAGAACAGGCATAATGATTTGTTGAAGGTGGGATGAAAAAGACAAGACATGGTAAGAAAGTTGAGCAAAAAATAAATGTTTTATTAACTACAGGTAACAGAAGAATCATACATTATCTGATTGGTCTAATTGTAGAATACTGTTGCATTGGAGGTTGTGAAGTTAAAAGTTAAGATAAATAGATAAACTGCATTTAAATAAAAGTATATAAAAATAAACTATTTGTTAAACACTAAACTGTTTAGAAGTAAAGTTTTTATACCATGAAAATCAAGGTAGAGAGATCTAAACAACAGACAAAACTTTCATAGATAAACTTAACTCCTTCAAACAGAAATAAGTTGATGAATATGCTAAAAGTGAATTTACAATTCCTCTTTTCTCTGTAGCTAACCAAAAAGAAAAGTGGTTAACTCTCTCCACATGATAGGCATAGAACAGATCCACATACACAAAGTAAGGGACAAAATACAACCATCCTATGAAACAGTAGATAGTTTCCGTGACTTGTTACAGGAAGGAGCACCTTGGGTTGTAGACCTGAATTAGCACATAACCTTAATCACATTTAGTATGGTCCAAATTAGAACCTTAGAAAAGTATGAAATATACACTAGGAGAGCTATACAGTGATGACATTTTGATCTGCCTTTACTTGAATAAAATGGAAACAAATGAAGCAATATTTAAAAAAATGAAAATAAATTAAAATGATTTAGTTGCTTATCTAAAAAATATATGCTATCAAAAGAATAAACAATAGAATAGCTACACTTCTACACTTCTACACTACAAAAACACCTCTGGCTGAAAAATTGTCAGAATTGCTCTTTCGGTAACAATGGCTATCATAACAACCAACACTTTTATAACTTTATATTGTTTTCAAAATTTGTGGAACATTTCCTGACTACAGTTTTTACATAACTGTTCGGGCCAATGAAAATCTGTACCATGAGATTGAAAAATTTCTTTAGATGATACCAATCTTTGATTATCTCTATTCTTATGATATTTTTGGACTGGAAATTAGTGTATGGTGACTTCAGACGCTACTATCTTAGCTTTTTCCTTTTTTATGGGAATACAGAGTAGTTATATTGTAATCTTGTGTATGATTGGCTAAAATAAGAGAGGCATTTTTTCTTTTGTCTCTGATTGGATGTGTATGTTCAAACATTTGTATTTGACTCAGACTTAACTAGTTCATCTCACAATTCAGCTTCAGTAAAAAACAACAAAACACTCTTGTCTTCATGTTCACCATTAAAGCCCAATGTTAGATATACATGACTGTTGCAGTTTAAGTTTAATGAGAGTGTTAAATTTAGTTATCTTTAGAAGTGATAGTTTATCTCAAGTTTGTTTTTGTGATTGTTTACGAATCAAACGTTGTGTAGTTCAATAGTTATGAATTGGTGATTGTTATGTTATTGCATCATGTCATTAGAACCTTCAGAGTTTTTCTCATTGTTTTATTTGAGTATCATTGTATCATATTATCTTGTAGTATGAGGAACATTCTAGACCTTTGTTGGGGTATAAATACACATCAAAAATTGAGTAAGATAGATAAGATCTATCTGTGTGATTGTGAGTTTAGCCATAAAAAGCATATAGTGACGATTTTTAAAGTGAAATTGTCACAGATGTATTGTAATAACAGAACAGGAAGAATAATCTGTATTCTCAAATTGTGTTCTAAAGTAACTGAGCCTACCTGTGTGGACTTTCACACACAAAAAAAAACACAATTATTTTGAGCTGTAGATACAATTGTGGTAACCAACAGTGTAATGAACGTTTGGCTTCTTTAAATATATTATTTTAAAACAAGTGACTTGTATATTGTTTGTTTGTTGTTGAAATTTGTCACCAACAAATCACAGACACCTACTGTAAAGCATTTGATCTTTTCATAAAAACTGACACCCAGTTGATCTACTGTTGTTATTTTGTGTACTTTAGTGAAATCAATTGATACAAAACAGTGAATAAAATTAACAGTTCTAGTTAAAGTTCAAATGTTTTAGTGTGTAAAACTTTTCTTCCTCTTAGAGCCCATTTAATCTTATTTTACACATCTAAACTTTAACTCCAAACTGGTCAATTCTTACACTGAGATGATTCAGTATTCATTCTGGAAAGTTCACTGACTAACTGCCAAGTAGATCTGGCACTCCTCTGGCCATTTTGAATGAATCTTCACTTAAGAATACCACACTCTCTTTCTGTAGCAGACCAATCAGAAAATTGAAATATCTCTGCTACATGTGACAAAAGTAAAGCAGTTCTACATTCACAAGTTAATGTAGGACACAATATAACTACCCCATAAAACAGCAGATAGCTTACATAACTGAATCCATGGTTTAATTGGGATATACCCCCAACTGGATTTAGCATGTTCCAATTTATTATTTTAGAAATATAAATAAATAGCTCTAATACTATTAGTTACATTAATTGTTCAAAAGCAATTATATTAGCACTATAAAACAATGATGAACTTAATATGAAATAAGCATTACAGTAGAATTGTCATTGTCAGTCCTAGTTGTCAAATTGGTGTCATAATGGATAATGCCTGTGGGAACAGCACCCTAATGCATTTGTGATAACCCATCTATCAGACAAAATCCAAATGCTGATGTAAAACTAGCCAGTAATCATAGAAAATCAATTAAGGGTATGGAGCTGAGTGCTTACAACCACAATATTTCAACTCCTACTGCCTTTCACTGTCTGCAGCCAGTTGTGGGAAGGCAGTTATCCTTAAAGTTCTTAAAGTAGAAATGAAACCACCCTACATACAAGTATTCACACGCACACACACACGTGTCATTTCAAATTATATATATATGAAATATCTACTATGAGAGAGTGAGATGTTGGGCTTTTCTATACTCTATCATTCTTTAAAGTATGACCTTACCATCAGATCCATTGGTTGAAGCCCTGCCAGAATCACTATCATGATCTGTGTCGGATCCATGATGAGACAGTGTCAACTGATATCCACAACCAAACTGACTCTTCAACAACAAGGGTGAGCCATAACAAAGAAGTTTACCCTAGATATAACAATCGGAACAGTTATTCCTAAACATACACTTAACATATATAAATATATATATATAAACACACACACACATTAACTTTTTTGAGAAATAGCAATACCAAAACTCACTAATATAATCACAATTTCTGACATTTTATCATTTGAAAGGAGTCATTCTCACTGAATGTATTGACATATATATAGTAAGCTTGGTTCGAAAGAACAAGGTGGCATCCTAACACTTTAAAATGGTCGAGAAAGCCACTAGAGGGACATTCTGAGCTTTCAATTGGTTATTCACAACATATATTTAAGTAAGTGTATATAAGGGACAGTTTCCAGAAATGGAAAGAGGTGAGTGGGGCCACTGTGTTTGATTCAGTACACGAGCGATATCTCGGCAAATAGAAAAGATATGAGGTTCTTATTTTATATTCTAGCTTGTCAATATTGGTAACTTGAGTTCCTAATTAAACGAAACTATAAACTTGGTATTTTGACATCACAAACATCTAATTTGAGCCAGTGCTACATTCAACATACCACGTGACACACAAAAATTAATGTTTAACTGTTTTTTTTAATATTTACATTCAAATTATGAAATTGAATAATGTATAATAGTAAAATTTGAATTATAATCTACAGTTTGATACCAAATTTATTGACACAAATTCATAAAATAGTAGTTCAATAAAACTTTTAATGCGAGTCAACAAACACTACGGCATGGCCATTGACCCATCTGGAAAAGGTTAATGCCCAAAATAATTGAGTTAGAGAAATATAGCTTACTAATTCTGTAACATAAACAAACTTTCTTCTTGCTAATTTTTGGGATTGTCCATACATACTAGTCGCTAATGTGTAAAAATATAAAAAACTTAAAGCAAGCCAATAAATGTAAACTATAGGTTACTTTTATCAGAATGCATAGTTTATGAATCAAGTTTTCTAAGGCTCTATCAATTTATAGCAAGTTTCTCAACTTCACAACTTACTCTGTGAATCATTGCTACACGATCACTTAGTATATCTGCTTCATCCATGTGATGAGTGGTCAGCAAAATGGTTCGTCCTAGAATGACAGGAAAATCTCATAGTTAATATTATACAAATAATCCTAATATTTAAATGTTAATACCTATTGAATGAGTCACAGCCTAAAAAAATGCTATTTTTTACCCATATTAATATTGCATGATAATCATGATATTTAAAGAGTAATGAAATATTGGATAATGCTATCCTAGAAAAAACTTTATTTATCAAAAATATAAAGTTTCTCAAAATATGAACAGTTTGGAGGTAAATAGCAGTTCCTGCCATTAGTGTTCTTATAAAACAAATAAACTGAAGCCTGAGATCTTTATGATCTAATTTTCAATATATTTTAATTTTAGTTGACATTTCTACAGACAATTAAAAATATTTACACAGAGGATTGTAATCATTTAATATTTCTAATTAGACTACAACTAAATGCAAAGATTTATTCTACCAAAAATAATATTTTTAGCTTTAGAAAATAAATTTTACCCTACCATTGTTTAAAGTTTGAGCTTATTTAAAATCAGCTTTTAATCATTCCTAGAATAATATAAATCTTTTACTTGTAAATCAACTATAATCCCATAGTCAGAAGTCTTGGCTTTTTATTAAAATGTATGTCATTTGAAAGCAACTTATTTATATTACAAATATCAATAATTAGTTAAATAATTATAATTACAATGTTAGACTCTTTTGATACATGTTATGAAACTTAATAATCCAATTTTACAATGTAGACATTTCAGGATTTTTTTCAGGTTTAGACTATCACTTCCAATAAAAATAAATTTAGTTTTCAAACATTTACCATGTCTATATTTGACAATTAAATCCCAAATATTTCTCCTAGCAACAGGGTCCACACTACTTGTTGGTTCATCCAGAATAATCAACTTAGATCCACCAACGAAAGCCAAAGCAACACATAGTCGTCTCTGCATTCCTCCTGACAGAAATTGAGCTTGTGTGTCTTGAAGGTTCCAAAGACCTGTGCTGTGCAGCATCCTGAAATGTAGAGTTAATGAAGAAATTTATGCAAGGTTTTATTTACAATAAATTATAGAAAAGATTATTCCTACTACTTTGGTAGCTGAAGAGATATTGATATTCATATTTTTATGAAACTTTATATCTACGAAAAATAATAGTATATATGCACTACCAAGGAGTGTGTGTGTGTGTGTGTGCTTGAAATAATATTGGGTAGGTTTGTCAAAAAACATAAAGCTAATACAAAAAGAGTACATAACAACAAATTTCTACTAAACATGAGAAATAAAAAAGATTAAAAAAGGTGACAGGGAAATAAAAATACAGAAAAGAAGAACAAAAAAACATTCTTGTTTTTTGAATTTGGTTAATTTTTAAACTTGGGGGTAAAAATATTTTACCTGAATTGTTTTCTTTAATGGTTACCATGCAAAATATCTAACATTATACTTATTTTTTTTGGATTAATTAAAGTCTGTTTAGTTTCACATTTATAAATAAATAAATAAATAATATATATATATACACCTGGAAAAAGTTAAGCACCCCGGTGTTTTTTTCAAGTGATTCAGATTCGACGTTCTTGTGACTGATTAAAAATTACCATTCAATCTAAACGTGTTTATCAAATGAAATTATGCATTATTGGACACAAGGAAACAAGATTATCACCGTAAAATAACAATTTTTAATTACATATCATGACATCAAAATAT
>NW_013665996.1:314503-317593 GCF_000517525.1 Limulus polyphemus | reverse complement strand
ATATATATATATTTTTTTTTTTTTACTTTTTTGACAAACCTACCCAAAGTTATCTCAATTTTCATATAAAACTATCAGTACTGGGTAGGTTCTTTTCTTTTTCTTTACACATTTTTCAAATTGCTGGATTTTTCGTACTTGGAGACTGATGAATAATTATTGTAAAAATTTATAATTACTAAATATGTATATATACTGTTCTATAATATGAAATATCACATTTTTACTAATTTCTTACACAGATGAAACACACTTATTAAAAGAATTATAAAGATATGATACAAACTTTATCTTTATGTTTAAAATAATTAATAAGTTCAAAATCAGAATATTATCTTTCATGTCTTGAAATACAGAACTCAAAAATTAGAATGTCAAATAAACATACTCATCAATATCTTGTTGTAATTTCTTCCCATCAAGGATTCCTTTTAGTTTAGCAAAGAACAGTAGATGTTCCTTTACAGTAAGCCTAAAAATATATAGTAATATTCTTTAGTAATACAAATTTACACTTTTTTTGGAAAGATATACATCAGAAATTTGACATAGTTCTATGCATTATATTGTACCAGGTTCAAGTTAAATTTAGTAGATATATCTATATTTTTATTGAAAGAAGCAGAAATATAAACCACATTTGTTGAAAAAAATGTTACAAACTAAGGTAAGTATAATAAAAGGCTTTGAATGATACATATAATACAGATAAATAAATCTCCATTTAAAAAAAGTAAGAACTATTTGTATAAAAAATAGAAAAACAGACTGACAAGGAAAGTTTAAAGAAACTGAACAAATCAATGTAGGCCTAACAGACTATCCTTTAAACAAATAAATTTCAATAGGTTTAAGATTTAAACAATCAGGTTTTAAAACTTACATTCAAAACTACAATATTAATTTGGATAATTTTAAGTAATGTGAATTGTACATACTAGTTTTGGTGAATTCATAATATTTATAAACAAAACATTAATTAAAGATGTTTAACTAGATGCTAGTTAAATATTTTACCTGCTGTTTTTGGGGTGAAATAATAAATATTACAGGTGATTTATGGATTTATGTTTTTCAAGTATTTCTAATAAAGCTATTAATATTCATTAGTTTTAGTTAAACATCAAAAGTAACAAACTGACTTAAATTGTGAATAGTGTTGATATAGAATTTAGACTAAATTCTTGTACTAATTGATTCAATGACAACAGTCTATTAAGATTTTACATATTTTGCTAATAATAGATTTAATTACCTTGCAAACAAAATATTGTATTGTGGACAGTAACCAAGTAGTTTTTGAACTCCTGAAAATTCATCTGGTAAAATTTTCCCATATACAAATGCTGCTCCTGAAGTTGGTTGCTGCTGACCAGTGAGTACATTTCTGTAACAAAGTACTAGCATTATACAACTTGATTAAAAGCGGGAGCAAACTGAGATCTTCTACATTTGCACTCCCATTCTTCAATTCTGCACTGAAGTGATGAAGCAGCAACTGAACTCTGATCTACTATTCTCTTCATTAAATCATTATAATGATTACATAAAGTTTAATCAAATGGATTGTCGAAACTAGAAAATAATATCTTTATTTAAGAAACTGGAAGCTCCTAAAACCACAAAAAAAGGTTTTTCATAAAAAAAATTAAATTTCAATCCTAAAAATTATAGTCGTTTCTTGTTTTGTTTGAAAGTTGTTCATAAATAGTGAAGGGTAAAATGCTGGTTTTATGTTGAAATTTTTGAAACATTAAACCTAAATAAGTGTTTGTTTAAATCAACTTATTTCAAATCCTGAAATTGAACCAATTGAAAAATTAAGAGTAAAAATGTGAAAGTTATACCTAAATTAATAAAAACAATAAGTTGTTGTAAAATGTTAAACACACAGAACTTAAAATATAAAAATTAAGGCTATACAATTCCCTTTGTAAACATATACTTCAGTAACTGTGAAAAACACTGAATGCCTGATTATGTTTACTGATTTCTTATTAGTTTTTGCATGATAAAGAAACTACTTAAATTAATGTGATCTACTTTAAAAATAAAAAAATAAAGCTCATTAATGTTTATTTAGACATCACTTGTTCTCAGTGTATAAAGAATGAGATACTAGAGCATGTTTCTCTTGCCTAATGGCTCAATTGTGTCACAGTTCAATTTAAAAGACAACATAAAAGTTAAGAAAGTGGCACAAATGACAGGACAAACTGGTTGTGTGTGATTTGCTGTTTGACCTTAAAATATCAATTTTTTACATGGCTGAAAATTATACAGAACCTAAAATATTACAGTATAACTTACAGATGTAATAAATTATCTTTCCTTTTATTTAAGTTTAACTTAATTCTCTAACTATCTCAACTATTGACTACAGACATGAGAGAAGTCAGTTCAATTAAACAAACAAATAAAAAAATATACAGAACTGGCATAGTGGTATTCCTCACTAATTACACTCTTTACACTAAATAAAAAATAAATATGATCTCATAGACATTTTACTTAAACAATAGTTAAACTTAAACATCATCATCTACCATTTTAAATCAAATTACATATATATTCATAACTAACAATGATTCAAGCAAAGCTAAATTTAAATGCTTTAAAACATTTAAACACTTTAACTTTAAATAAACTGTTATATAAAAGTAACTTAAATTAATTACAATTGTTTAATGTATTAGAAAAACACTTACATGGTGGTTGTCTTCCCAGCACCATTCTGTCCCAGTAGAGTTGTGATGTGACCTTCATAAAGTTCAAGGGTCAGTCCTGCTACTGCCGTATGTTGAAAAGATCGCCCAGCATTGTAAACTACATGCAGATTGTGAAGTGATATTCCAACTTGACCAGTTGTTCCAGTGGCCATTTCACAATTGTCCAAATTCTTTATTTCTTGAACTATAGAAATAAGTAAAACAAATATAGAGCTTATTAAATGCAGCTCATCACATACACAAAAGACAGTAACAGAGACAACAGTTTTAGGTAATATGCATGTAGTATCTATGCTATTATTTTGCTTGTTTGTATGTACGACCATTACACTTTCTGACCGAGAACCTGCTGCATAAGCAT
>NW_013665996.1:306902-313503 GCF_000517525.1 Limulus polyphemus | reverse complement strand
CAACAGAATATTAAAAACTTATCAAAGTTTTTAAAAAAGTTTGACGTTAGGTCATAGAATAACATTATAAATCTATTTATCAATAGTGTTAAGTGCAGTAACGTTTAGCCCTAATTAAACTAAACTAAAGTAAAAAAACGTATACAGCTTACAGTGTTACTCTATCTCTTTATTGAACTTAGGCCTAACATAAGTTAAAGTTTTATAAAGTACGGCATATATACAAGTGGATTAACACATTTCATTGTCTACGATTACAATTTGTTTGTATTGTGCTAGAAATGTTATATTTAAAGAAGTACTGTTACAATAAAGATACTAATTTGGCCGGATATGTTTTGTGGGTCTCTGCTAGTATATAAATATGCTTTAAAATAACACCAAACAGTATATATTTACTAAGCACAAAAGAAACAAACAACACTTCATGATGGATTGCAGAAAAATAACTCCTAAAATTATACTTACTTAAATAGGCTCCAGTATTCATACTGAATGGAACAGTTGGAGGTACAATATATACTCGTCGAGGTCGACAACAACCCCAATACCGTGGAGTTAAAAAGAAATACCATGGTTGTCTTCGGGCTTTGTTACCCGCTATAGTCAGAAGCAAAAATATTAAATTAAATAAAGAATATAGCTTTTATTATTGATTATGAGATATACTAATGACATATTTTTTTCAATTTGAAATAATATTACACCACATATTTCATCTGTTTATTCTTCACAAGAGTTAATTATGGAATATTTGTTTAAATAGTTTAAAACCACACATTTCTTTGATGCAAAATATAAATAAAGTGTGTTTTATTAATGATTAAAACAGAAATAACTTTTCTTTCATTTGTTTTATATCAAAGTTATTTTTAAAGATGAAATTACTACAACTGGAAGTTTTATGTCTACACAACATAGGATATGTGTAACTGAAGCACTAGAGAGTTTTTGTATATAAAAAATATATGTATATATATTAGTCCAGCAATAAATATATCCATAGTGTCAATACATAATATTGGCAGTAAATTTACAGTAGTTTTTTATACTGAGTTGGATAAACTGTAAACCAAGAAACTTACCATGCCACACAGTAGAAACATACCAGGCCACCAGAAAATACACTACACTGTCAACTAACATCATAATACATGCCAAAGCAAAGTTCATGGAATCTCCTGGCATTGGGCTTTCCCAGATATTATCCCACTGGATTCCAACACCCTGTTTCTCAAACCTTGTGAAATATAGACATCCATAGCAGAAAGATGTGGACATCAGCAAGCACTAGTAGTTTTAAAGAAACAAGTGTTGTAAATTTAGGAAAATTTTAAGAATAAATAAATAAAAGATTTTGGGAAATAATTTGAAAGACTTAAACATTTCTCAAGAACTGATACACTGAATTAGAATTTTTAGAATATTATTATCAATGATCTTATATCCAAAAGATAGGTATATATACATTATATTAAAAATCAAAAGATGGAACTTTCTAATAAATCAGTTTTGAAAATAAACTTCATAGCCAAAAATATATTTACCTAAAACACTTATGAACAGATATGTAAACAGTATGCTACAACTGTTTTACAAAAATATTCTCATTTACAGTGAGGAATCTTCAATTAACAAGTATGCTTGGAAGTGAAAACTACCTGAATGTGTATTAAATACACATAAATATATTTAATTTAGTTTTACACAATTTATAAATGAAGCTAAACATATTTCCAGACAGACACTTATTTATATGAAAAAAGTGCTAAAAGTATGGTTCCTCAGTGTAAAAAAAAACCCAAAAAACTTTAAGCTAATTGGTCCGAAACATATCTAAGATGCAAAGTTTCATCAAATATAATTGTGAACTTTCAAATATTATACACTCGCATGAAAATTACTCAAGGTTTCAAGTACCAAAAATATACTTTTAATTAAATTTAGGAAGCAAACAAATTGCAGTACATCATAATATTCAACCTTAAAATTATTTCAATACATGTAGACATTTTATTATTCAACAGGGCCAGCTTTAGGCATGTGCCAAGTGTGCAACCACCACAAACCTTTGTGAGAATCAGTCTCTCACTTAGATTATTTTCAGTCCGATTCCTCGAAAATGTGACCAAAGATTTACAAGTCAGTTATGGTCACTGAATCACTACTGAATCTAGTGAATTTCAGTGTCATCGTTGCTAGAATGAGTGCTTCAATGTAAGAGATTTTAAGGAATTTTTCATGTTTAATGAAAGACAAGTGAATATATTAATAAACCTTGAAGAGTAAGTAATCAAATTTTAGTGTTACCCATTTGGAGGGTTCAAGGACTTAGAAAGATAAATTATGAAGTGGAGGAATAAGTACAGCATAATAAATGTTATTTTTCTCTAATCATGCCTAAAAGCCTTATGGCAGTACCTTTTCTGAGCTGCAATAATGTTAATACAATTTAAACACTTTAATAGAAAACTGTACAATCTTTAAGGATTCCTGAGTTTTTATAGAATTGTAAGTTTAATATGATATGTATATATAATATGCATGAGTTGACCTTCCAAATGTTGCCATATTTTCAAGAAAAACAGAAATTATTTACAATTTTGTATGGGGAAGTTGGGAATGTATGGTGAATTTAATAGTACAGTTTCCTATAATGCATACTTTCTACATCAGGAACAGGGAGTTAGTAATTGGTGCATCTGTAGGCCCCACAGTAACTAGAGCTGGCCCTCTTATATAACAGCTAAAAGCTCCCCCCCCCCCTTTTAGAACAAGAACTTAACACTAATTTTAACATAGAAAAATAATAAGGATAAGATGCAGAAATCTTACATTCAACAGTTTTTTCCAAAGCTCAATGTGGGTTTCTAGTGTTACAATGAGCACAAATGGAAGGAAAGATAACAAATAAGCAATGATGCCAGTTAATGCTGCAATGGTCGCAATTTTGAAGAAAACGCTCATCATGTAGCTGTAAAAGAAAACTACACATTAGTTTACAAATGGGTGTCATTAAATGCTTTTTAAATCTGAGAAACATCACTTTCACATGCTCCACTGAGCATGAAAAAAAATCACACAATGCTCAAATAATTTGCTGATTTAAACTTTATTGTATGATTTATCACAAATTTCTGCCTACATTTTATTATTATGTCTTATTATAACATTATTTTCCCTCAAGTATTTTCAAAGCAATGTGATCTGTTAATTTTTCAGAAGTTACCTACCACAAAAACATACATTTTAAGTGTCACTTGCATAAAATGAATAAGTTGAAAGATAAAGAAGCAAAATATACAAAACATTACTGCTGAAAAACTACAAAAAAGTGGTACTTACGAGAACATAAGTAGAGCAAGTGCATAGTCCATTAAAAAGATAAAGACCACCAACCAGTCAGAATAGGGGAGAATACCTCCAAGTTTAAGGATAGCAACAACACAGATGACAACACTGGTAAGGACAACAAGTCCTGATAAAAACCATGCCATCCAACTAACCAATGGCTTAAGTCCCATCACATATAAAATCTAAAGAAAAGAGAAAAGAACAATTCACTTGTTCATTTTAAACATTCAATTCATTCATGTATCTTAAGTTTTTTTACAAATGCTTTATTAAACAGTGAATTTTACGTTAATTTAAATTGGTAATTTACATTATAACAAAAAATTAATTTTAAAACAAAAGTATATAACATATTATCGATAACTTTAAAATGCCAGTTTATGAGCAAATGAACTAATGTTTTTCAAACTTTGAAAAGATGATTATTTGCACTTTACATATTTCTACACAATCAAGAATAAAGATAATATAATACATGCTTTCTGAGTGTAAACCAACTTTTAGATTGAAAATCAGCTGTTATGGCACTATTAACACTGCTTGCACAAAAGCCAAAAAAAAAGTAAAAAAAAGGAGAAAAAATTCAGTTTTGGTCCCCATTACTTTGTTTGCTATACATGGATATATTTTAGTCACAAATGTATTAGGGATTTAAAGAATGGATGAAAGGCATGTATAAGAAAATATGAGCAATATAGAAACCCCCAGGACCATTAATTTCCAACTGCATTCTAACAGCTCCCAAGGTGTCATATCAAATAAAAAAAAAAAAAGTGTTTTGGATATCATAATTTACAACGTGAACTTCAAAGACACAGGTGAGTTTGTGCTTGGATGGGCTAGGCATCCAAAATGTGGTGTTCAGTATGGTATGAAAAATATTGGTCCTTATAAAGAGGAAATTAAAGCATTTTTTGATTGTAGTGTTCCACTAGCTTTCAGTTAAGCAGATTCTCGTGCAGTTAGAAACAAAACATCCAAGTGAGTAGAAACTTCTATCAGTTTCTGACATAAAGAGCTATGTAACCCTACTGCTTTCTAAGCAGGTGAAAACATCTTTGACCTATTGTTAAAATAACACTGTACAGCAAGGTAAAAACGTTATGGACAGTGCACAGTAGAATGGAGAAATTTTTGCCAATGATATACCACATAATGAAACTAGGACCAGTAGTATATCAATAAACCTTGCACTAGTAATGATTAATAATAATGGCAATTTTTCAACACTAAAGGTTAAACATCAAGCTGTCATTTGATCAGTATAGTTTCTCTATTATGGTACTCCCATAGCAAATAAAATCATCATAAATTTTGGTACAAAACACAATTTTTGTTTTCTTGCAAATATAAAACAATATATAATGCCTTGTAAGATTGAAATACACAGAAATCTACACTTATTTCTCTGACTAGCATCTAATCAATTTTAATAAAAAAAATATAATTTAATTTCGTTTCTTGTTATTAAGTTGTTTTTAATACATACTTCTCTGCTCAAAAATGTATCATTATCAATAAAACTTCTGCAGTACTTTATTTTGCTATCAGGAAGCTGATAATTACCTGTTCTAAATGAAGTTCTTGTTCCAAGACACGTTCACGAATAAGAAAAGCAACTAAAAATATCCACGCTATGATCATTACTGGAGGAAGCATGCTTTTCAAAAAGTAGCCAAATCTAGAAATCAAAACATGTAAATTCATTTGAATTACCTATATAAAGTTACTCATTGTTCAATGAAGAAACAAAGAAATAAAACAACAAATAAATACAAATCTCTTAAATTATTTCCATGAGTAAGTTACTTTACGGAAGTAATTTGATAAAGCTATCTATATATAAATGCTCCATATTATATTCATAGTCATAGAAATAAATTATGCAGTACAAAAACAATATGCTAATTGGTGATATTCTAAATGTACAAAGCTGACAGCATGAGGTCTACAATATTTCTAAGTTGTTTTAAAATATCATACCTGTATTTTTACAGGTACTTCACTGAAGGTCTATACAGATAGTTTTATACTCTTATTGAAACTATAAAGGAAGTTATTAACACTGTCTTAGAGAGGAAAATCTATCACCATATATTTTAAAGAATCTGGTTGGTTCTGCAAAGTAAATGTTTGTTTCGAATAATAGGATTGGGATCCTAAAGCTATTGTGAGTTAATATAGTGTCACTTTCTTATTTGATGTGGTTTGTTGGTATGTATTGAGAAAAAGTCACAATATCTAATCAAAAAATGGTGTGGCTAAAGAAGAATTGAACGTACAACTTAAAGGAATAAAATTGAAATTGGAGGCCAAATTGGTAACTACACTTATAGCACTGATAAGAATTTTACCACAAATATTCATTCATTTTAGTTAACTAGGCCATGTATCATGCTTTACCCACCATCATGCCTGAAGTTCAACAAAAAACACGGCCTGGCTAACTAATGAATGAATATTTGCTGTAAAATTCTTATCAATAGATATATATGTACATACATACACACATCTACTTATATTCATAAATAAGTAAAAACAGAACATGGTTTTATTACATATCATATCAACTGTTGGAAGTATTATTTTGTTCATCAGTATTTCTAGTAAGAGAATTGGGAAGAGTCAGAAAAACAAACATATTTTTACCTTTAAGATAATAATTTTAGAGAATCTAATATCATTAAGAATAATTTTAATTACTATTCCTTTGGAGGGAAGAAATAAATCTACAGTAAGTTAAAGTGTACTTACCCATCTTTTTTATAACAGGGATATGGAAATTGCTGAAGATAATTTATAGGCAATTCAGTGTCATTTCCTTCAGAATGAACTGATAATATAGTTTGGTCTAGAAGTTCCTGCATTTGTACAAAACCACGAAAATATCTCATATTCTCCATGAAGTTGTCATTTGGTCCAGGACTCCAAAATCTAAAACACAAGAAATCATGCTTCACATAATTATCATCAAATATGATTTGAAGTAACTGGTTATTTATTTACTTTATAAGGTATATTTGTTTATTTATTATTAAATTATAGTTATTACAAAGGTTTCATTTAATTATAAATATGAATATGGAAAAACTAATTTCTTCTAATATAAATATACCTGTCCTTTATTTTTCTTGTTGTTGGAACATTATCAATATCCATTCTAATTTTGTACTCAATGTGGGAGGGCAATCGTCCAGTTTCTTCTACCGCTCGTTTTTCCCGCAAATTATTCTTCTCACCAACATTC
>NW_013665996.1:304955-305902 GCF_000517525.1 Limulus polyphemus | reverse complement strand
TTATTCTTCTCACCAACATTCATAAACACTACAGCTGATGAATTGACAACAAAAAAGAAATAGTTAAAGGTAATATACTGAATGTCTAGTATTTAATATATATATATATATATATATATAATTATTGTTGTGCATAAACTAAAAGTTCAAAAATATCTATGCATGAGGACTTTTTTGGACACACTGTATTTAATGTGCATGCCTGTGGTATTCATGGTTTAGAAAAATGTAAGCACATAAGTTAACTACATCCACAGTGAGAGGTTAAATATTTTGGCTGTATGAAAGCGACAACTGCAAAAGAGAAGAAATAAGCATGTTTGATGAAACAGAACTAAATGGTATTTATTTAACTTTGCACAATTACTTCACATTCCTTGGGGCTGAAAAGTGAAATAAACATAGAAATTAAATAAACTTGAAAGAAAGATGGAAATTAAAATATAACAGTGAAACAATGGATGCATATGAAAATATGGCACTTTACAGCAGATCTTGGCCCAATGAAAGCAGAAGTTAATTTCTCTGAAAGTGCCAAAGCTGCTCTCATGATCCACATGCACCCTGTAGCTGAAAAATCACAAATAGGACTAAAATAATGTGAAGTAACTTATTCTCTATGTGACAACCGTTGAACTGTCCCTCACACACAAGGTAAGTAACGTATGACAAAATACAATTATCCCAAAAAACATCAGATAACTTCCATGACTGAATTATGTTATAGAAAGTTACACCTACAGTTGTACTAATACATAACTTCAGCTGGATTATACATGAGAAAATAGATACACTACATTTATGTACAAAGCAAGACCAAAATGTTTTCCTATAGCAACTGACCTGCTATAAACTCTCTGTTCTTGTTTAACACTACTGCAGCTTTTTCGAGGTCCTGCTCAGTTTGGTAACCATGAAAACGATCTAATTGGAAGCATCGAGAAATG
>NW_013665996.1:302114-304447 GCF_000517525.1 Limulus polyphemus | reverse complement strand
ATCTTCGGAAGTTCCTTAATATATATTAACACGGTTTTTATAAAACAATTAATATTTCATTTTAATTAAAACTTCACGTGAAGCTTCAATATCAACTGATCTGAAGGTAAATAATAAAATATATGATAAGATACTAGTTGTATCCATCACATTAACCAATACCTACTTTCATTTTGTCCACGACATCCCGTCGCTGTAACAGATAGTTCAGTCCATTCGATCCCTCACCCCATCCATGAAGAGTATCCATAAATCCAGCAATTGACTCGAAGCTTGAATTTAACTAAGAAGAATAACCATTGATACACAGTATAATAAAGATGATTTCTACTGAATGTTTACGTAACTAAATACAGCTGGATAATATACGCATTCTCATCAACATATTGAGTATAATGAAATTTGGAAGAATAGAATCCGGCGAATAAATTTTTAGGTAAAACAACTCGGATCATGTAACAGATACAAATATTTTGTGAGATTGTAAAGGAATTTTTTCCTGTGCCTAAAATATATGAACAAAGAAAATAATGATACTAAATATAAATAAATACAAACGTGGTGCTAACTCTTGGCAAATGTTTTAGACAGCATTAAAAACTAAATGAAATGGCAATTTAAAAAGGGCTAAGTGTGACACAGCAGAGTTGACAATAATATGACCTGAGTTATATATTGTATAGAGTGCATAATGGCATGATCATTTTGAATGATATCTATATAATCCTACATGGAAGTGAATTTGATGATGAAGCCAATACTAAGTATCTTTGAACACTTTTTTACACAATCTGTACATTTTGTTACTAACATTTTGGATAATAGCTTTCAGCTTACAGTAAAAAAAGGTACCATAAATATACAAAAATTGTGTATCATATTTTCATTATTTTTATTTTTGAATATTTAAGTACAATTTGCATAAGAGTAATGAATCTTCCAACTGCAAAATCCACTGATCCTTTCAACACTAACCATAATTGTCATTTTTCTATTAGATTGTTAGGGAGCTTGACTCACAATCTGTGGGTTGGAGAATCAAAATTCGATGACAAACATATCTGCCCTTTAAGCTGTGTGTGTGAGATAATGAACAGTATATTCCAATGTTTGTTAGTAGAAAAGTAGCCCAAAATTTGGTGGTGGATGCTGCCAGCTGGATGACTTCCTTTTAGTTAGGAATTTAAAATTATGGTTGGTGGTAGATAGACTTAGTAGTTTTGGGGTAAACAAACAAACATACATTTAATATATTTATATTTCATTGTCTCAAATTATTTCAAAAAAGTTAAAATAAATAAAAAAATTAAGATAATTTAAGTATTAGTATTACTATACAATTGTTATTACAAATCATAAAGTCTTTCATAATTTATCTAACACACATACACACATCATAATTGTGTTTTAATTATAATATGCAAATCCTACATATCTTACTCTCCTATAGTGTTTATTTCTCATCCACAAAAGTTTCAAGTTTTCCTAAGCTCTAATTCTGGAATATACTAAATATGGTAACTTGAATGGTCAAGAAACTTGACTGCTGATTTAGGAAATAGTCGTGAAGGATTTGCTAAAATTACAAATGTTAGAAGTTTTGAAACTTTGAGAGCAATTGAAGAAATACAGTAATTGAAAATACATAATAGGAAACCATTAACCTAATCAGTCTGCTATAAAAAACATCTGATGCCAACCAGCGAGCAAGATTCCAAATAAGGATAGGACAAACTTAAAATACATTACACAAGTTAACTGGAAACACATTCCAGAGTGTAACATGAGAAGCAGCAGCTACTGGTTCTGCTCATTAGCACCATACATAACATTAGGAGAAAGCAACAAGTGGAAAAATATGTGTAAAAAGACTGAATTTAATTGGTTGTATCCATACTTTCCAAGTTAATGGGTTCAGATATCTGACATATACTGACAGATAATTACCTGAAATAGCTCTTTACAAACCAGTTAACACATAGTTATAGTTTTGGTTTAATAGAAGGTTGCAAAAGTCCCAACTGAATTAAAAGAATCACGTGCAGAATTGAGCAAGCTGAACTTCTTGATGAGTCATAATTATACTAATTAAATAGTATTAAAATACTGTCATTTTGGTTATGATTTATTTGGCTATCCTGTAATTCTCTTCAACTGATCCAGAATTGCCCAGGATTTCTGCTGCACCTCTGGATCCAGAATGGCCATACTACAGTCTTGCAAATATTTGTTATATAAACTTCTTGTAAGTAGTTAATTTTATCTCTTGTCTAGTCTAACAATGTTTTTAACGAGTAATGTATTAGGCTGTCAAGAAATTAATGTCGTGTTTT
>NW_013665996.1:295418-301714 GCF_000517525.1 Limulus polyphemus | reverse complement strand
CCACCATATTCTCCAGATATGTCACCAGCAGATAACGACCTTTTTCATTTGCTGCAACACCATCTTAATGGGAAAACCTATGCAAATATGAAGGTATTAAAGAGGACATCATCATGTTTTTTACTTCAAAGCCAAGTGATTTCTTTAATCAGGGCATTAACAACCTGAATGTAAGATGGACAAGCATCATCAATACATTTAATGTTTTGATAAATAAGGTGTTTGGGTTTTTTCATGTAAAAAAAAGCTACATCAATTTCTTGATGACCTAATATAATGTCAGAGGAAAGAAAAGTACTGAACATTAACTCTGCTGCAGATTTAACTAAGCTGATAGAAGGAATTATCAATAAATATATTTGGAGAATTATTATTGCAATTGTATAAGTGAAATTATGTTTGAAAGAATATCTTGGGTTAACTTCGTTGATACCGTGTTCACTGTAGTTTCAAAGTTAATGAATATAACAGAAATTCTAACTTATGAACATATTGGCATTCATAATGAAGAGTTTAATAATTTTGACATCGAACCATTTCCAGATAATTTTGGGAACTTTGATGTAGACATGTATATGAATATGCTGTACTAGAATTATTTTGTGTTTATATTAAACAGTCTCTGAGTGAATATCTTTATTCCACACATAAACCTCCTCGGGTTGATGGCTTGTTTGTTTTATCCATGACAATATAACCTGGCATTAAACAAATTTATTTGTAACTCGTGCAGAGTCAAACCCAAACGATTATGCCCATAGCTGTCCAATACAGTTACATCATATCTCATTTTTGTACAGATTTGATATATCTTTGAATTATCATGTAATACAATGCCTTTGAAAATTTTAGAGAAATTGTTAAATGAAATATTGTGACCCGTGGTTTTAGAATGTGAACGAATGGATGAGTGGCTGGGTTTAAGTAGTGGGTGGTTGGTTCTGTTAGATACTCCTAAATGTTCACAGACTCTAGTTTTTAAGTGCAATTTCGCTTTGCTAACGTACGTGACTTTACAGCCATGAACGTAAAATTTGAGATACTTGAGGGTAGAAGTGTTTTATTAGGGAAGATAGAGTTTTGTGACATTATTTATATTAAAGTAATTGGTGGTATAAATATACGTACCTTGTTAGAGAGATCAATGGAATGTATTATGTTCTACTATGCCTTCCTGCTGTCCATTAAAAACAAAAATCACAACCACAAAACATATCTTGTTAAGGGAGGCAGATGTAGCCATTGCTGTGAATGTGCAGGTAGCCAACAAATTAGTCTTTACATTAGGTTTTGTGTTTTGTATTGAAAAATTTCCAATGAAATAAAAACATGTTTATATTATGAGGAAAAATAGTTAGAAAATAACACTGTTAGCTAACCTATAACCAAGTCTCAGAAAAGTAACTACTGCACACTTTACTGGTCAGTAACAATATATAATTACACTTTTTACCATATGAAGGCACACCTAATTTATATTATTTTTATGTGCTGTTGCTATTGGACAACATTAGCTGAAAGGCAATGATGTGCATATTTATTTATCATGATTTCAGAAAGTTTCTAAATTTCCTGAGTGCAGTCATTTTATTCTCAAATGAGCAAGGTGTTTTGATTGAGTGTTATTTTAACTTTGAAATGGGTTGACAAATAATACTTTAATGGTTACTTTACAAGAAAACTTCTGAACAGTATGAAAAATTGTGAAAACTGTAAATTTGCTAGTTCTCACACATAAAAAGGGAAGGGCCGAGTAGAATTTCAGGGTTGTTCTATATTAACTTCTGTTTTTAGTAATATGTTGGAATCTGTTGTTACTGAATATCTTCTTAAACAAATACCTCATTTATAACATTGGTTTGGTATACTTACTATAAGAGCAATGTGAAAAAGTTGGAATTCCAGACATAACTATGTTATTTCTCAAAATACTTAATGTATGAACTACCTTACCCAAATATGGTGTATGTACCAGTAGTTTACATTGTTGTTACGTTTTTGTTGTTATATTGATATAAAAGCTTATTTTTAAGTGGGTTGCTCAGTTCTTAAATTTTGAATATTTCTTAAGGAGTATCAAAATAATGACTTGTTAGTATGTTTACACGTTACGTGAACAGTACTTATAATTATCCTATAATTTTAGTTAGATTGATAAATGATAAAACTTTCACATATAATTTCTTAGGTATTCTAGGTTACTGTTAACTAAGAATCAAATATGTGTAACAGAAAAACAAACAAACATTAAACCAAAATTATCTCACCTTTTTCATAATAGCGTATGTCTGAGCATTTTTTGGGGCATACAAGATTTTTCCTCTAAGGATAGGCTTAAGGAAACCCCATACAATTGGACCTCCTGTCATTCTCATGACCTGTTCATAACCTTCTTTACAAAATTGACCTGTTAGTGGGAAAAAGAATCAATTATAACAGGTGTGGACTGATTTTCCTTGAAATAAATTTTTAAGTGTCAAACATTTATTTGAATATGTGATAACTTATCCAACTGAGCTAATACACATAATTGTAGCCAAGAAAATAAAATATAGAAATATACTCTCATGTATTTCTGACATTATTTATTTTATCATTTTAGTATTTTTCTTCATAACAAACTTTTTTGTTAATATGTTGAAAAATTAGCAAAAAACCTGCTTACTTGGTAGTTCTTCAACTTCATGAACACTGAGCTGTGGTTCTCTCTTTGCTACATGAAGCAAATGAAACTCATCCTGCAGGGTACGGAGAGGGTTGCCACACAGGATCTCACCAGCAGTATTCAACATCTCTGGAGCTAAACAAAAAAAATCTTATGTTGAGAAATATAACATGTGGCTAAACACAACAGAACAAATAGAAAGATAGCACAAAAAAAAAATCAGGCATTACGCACAAAGCATACATTTTTGAATATACACTTGCAGACAAATCCTATCTCTTTATTTTAACACTCCATTTTTAAATGGAGTTCAATTAGTTTGTTAGCATTTGCATGCTAGATATATGAAATTTGAAATTTAATGATTTAGAATTAGTTTTTAAGCAAAACTTATTGAGCAACACAGGAGAAATACTCTTTAATATTAAAGTGTATGCAGTTTACACGGATATTTACTTAAAACAATTTTTTATTATATTCTTTAAGATGTTTCAGTACATTTACTAAACATTAACCAACACCTTAAAAAAAGGAAAGACACCTACTGTCAGGTTTACAAAAAGTAACTTATAATAGGATGTCTGCCCTCATAAAAAAATATTTCCTTTCAAAGAAATTTTGCTTTTATGTTAATAAATCTATAAAAAAGATATTATCTACACACTTACTTCCCAGCAATTTCACACCTTCTTTACTAATGTTCAACTTCATTAAGTTTTTGTTCACTTGTTCATCAATCACAGATGTTAGCCGAGCAAGATGTCCAGTAATCTGCGGCATTAACTTAGGTGCTTGGTTTAAAGTCGACATAGCAACATTAGCTTCTTCCAGTGTGACTCCTGCTTTGGCTAAAATTCCATTTATCCCCAAGTCTCCAAACTGAAAACAATATATAAGACATTGGATATGCTCAATGATCAGGTAACACATGCAATTTTGTTCAAGCAAGGAAAGATATTATTAAATATCGGCTACAAATACTCTGAAAATTGAATTTTTGTTTAACCTATTAAAAAAAATTAACATAGCAAATGTCTGAGCTTAGCAGCTTTTAGGTAAAAATAAGAGAGAATTTTACTAGCATCCTGTATACTACTAAGCTAAGTTATTAAAAAAAAAAGTTTTATTTGTATATATTTCTTTACAGCTGTTGTTGCATTCAAGTTATTAGGATAAAGAATACTAACTTTATTAATGTGTACTGCATGAAATACCTTATCCGGCAAATATGATGAAATACAAAACCTGAATCTTTCTATCTTTTATAACTACAATTAATAAAGAGTAGAAAGCTCAGATATCACAATGAAATGTTAAGGTGCAATTCAAACTCATTCAGTTTTAGATATATATAAATAATAGAAAGATTTTGTGATCAATCTTTCTAAAAGAAACCTGAATAAAAACATCTCACAGACAGACATTACACCATATAAATTAACTAAAAAGAAGCCTAATAAGAGTTTGAATACCTTTGCCTTTAATAATACAGCTTAAAAACTTGTCATTCTTATACACAAAAATAGTTATAATATGCTTAAATCTTAAAATGCTTTGTTAATTACAAAAAATATTTAACTAATCTTACATTTTTTGTACCACATTAAAGTAAGAATCCAATTATGAAATAAACTTAAGTTAAAAGTACAATTATCAGTCTCTTACACATTTTAGCAAGTTGTAGCATTAAAAATATAAAATTCATAAATGATAATCTACATGACTTTGACAATAATTAGGCATCATAAGTCTTCTAATTTGTGGCACCCCTGGTTGCCAATCCAAATTTTCCTCTGACAAGTTTTTATTTTTATGGATTACAACTTCAAGAATCAATAGAAAAAATAGATTTAAGAGATTAAAATTAACACACATATATGCTCACTTAGCTTTCTAGCTAATTTCTTTTTTAATTAACAATTTCTGGTTTTCATCAACTTAAGATAAAATGTTTTACAGTCAACATACATTTTTCACCAGCTTCATTAATGCCAGCTCCCGTACAAGAGTAGAACTAGCCTTAAGTGCTTTATCAGCAGACACTCTGCATAAAGAGGTAGAGATAGCCTCTAATGTCACACTTGTATCTTGAACTGTTAATACCTTCCCTAACTTGTTTGGATCACATAAAACATCAAAAATTGATAGATCTGAATTTTTTGAAGACAGTATCTGGAAAGAAAAATAATATTTATAACAATGATCAACTGAAAAAGTATTTATTTCACATAAGAATTATAAAAAGATATTTGATAAAGTTTATTTTTGAAAGCCATTTTTTTAATGTTAATAATTAGAAATAAAGAAATTTAATAAGAAAAAAAATCAAGCTTATAAGTGTCTTATACAAAAGTTATGATCAATACATTTTTAAACCTCCAATATGTGGATAATCTCATGTTACAACCAAAATCCATACTCTCCCAACTGATAATTATCATTCTTGCAGAATATAAATATTTTATCTGTATACAGATATTTGTCAATATATATATAATTTATATTTATATATAATTATAAAGATCTTAAATCTAGGTACAAATGTAAATATATTGAGTAAAAAGAAAAACAAATTTCCACTAAACATATGGTCTTGAAAAAGCAGTAACAGGGAAAAGTAGCTACAAAAACTTACCAAACTCAGATCCAGTGTTCCATTCATCAGCTCACTACTAAGTTTGTTATTAATCCCCAAATTTGATGTCAAAAATTCTTTCACGTTATCTGGGTTTTTGAATAGTTTTGAAATTTTATCTAACAATGAAAAAAAATCTAATGTTAATAAGCTCTGAAACCACATAAGCACCACATTAATTTTGGAATTATTCAGCTTTGTATATAATGTAGAAAAAAAAAATTGTTCTTCAACCACAAAAATAATCATTATGTTAAAACTGAAATTTTATTATCAAAGAGTGTGTCTAATTTCAAAATCACCACCAGACACAGTTGACACATGAAAGTCTATTTTGAAAGATAATAAGATGAAATTAAACTATTAAAACAGAAGACAGGATGCTTAATGTTAGAAAAGAAGTAACAATTTCAATATCAAACCACAACATCAAACAAGTAGAAAAATACTGAGACAACAAACTGGAATAAAAGTAAATTTATTATAATGTTCAAAAAAAAAAGTTCAATCTTTCAGTTCTTTTTTCATTAAATGTACTGTATGACCTACAATAAAATGTGTATTTAAAATAGTACAACATGTACCAGAATCATCATATAAATCTAATCTGTTTTAAAAAATTATAGAAGTTACAAAAAACTCAAATGAATAATAAGAGCAACAATTAACATTGGAAGTAACTACTAAATCGTCCAAAAGAGCCAGAAACACACCACCAAATTAAAAAGAAAATGGTCTCTTACAATGGAATCCAAATAGGTTTTGTTGCTGTAAGGACTTCAGACCTTGAAGACCCTCTATTATAGCCCTAAGATCATCCAAAATTGGGCTGCCTTCTAAAATAGGTTGAAGATCATTCACCAAAAGTGTAAGGCTAAGAAAAAACAAATTACCTGGTGAATTTAATTTTCTTTTCAACAATAGATTTATAATTCAGTACTTTAATGTCTCTATTGTTATTATTATAATTATTAACTAATTTTTTTTTTTAATTAC
>NW_013665996.1:286473-295287 GCF_000517525.1 Limulus polyphemus | reverse complement strand
GCTCTATTGTTATTATTATAATTATACAATTTTTTATACAGGCTTTACAAAAGAGAATTCTAGGATTTTCCAAGACTCTTGAATCTTGCCATGTATCCACACATTTTTGTTAATCAAACTGCAACAGTCTTAGGGTTCCTTGAAGCATGAGGTTCACATGAAGTATAAACAAACCCAATTCTGATAAATAAGAATTATTTGTTTAATTTTATTAATTAAACCAATTATTTTTGGAGGATTATTTTTATATAAAGTGAAATTTCAGGATCTTTTCTAAAACCACAACTTAAAAACAGACATTCTTCCATGATTTCTAGAACTGAAACTTTTAGAGATTATTTTCAAGAATTTCAAGATCTGTGCAATTAAATACAACACTTAATTCTCAGATAAAAATACAGAAATATATGCATTTCATGTTTGTTGAGTAAAGGTCAAATAACTTTTTTTCATCATTATATCAGAATACGGTAACTTTATACAAAACTTCATATTCAACTGACAATTTTTTTCTGTAATGAAAAACCTATTTCACTTTATAAGTTATGGAAAAATAGGAAAGTTTAAATGGGGCTCCACAGCTTGAAATGAGAAATTAGAGTATACAGTGTGCCTAAAATGTTTGGTTTTTAAGTAATCTAGACTCATTATTTTAATCTATCAAATATAATTACACAAAACACAAGTCTTTCATCTCAAATCATTTACAATATGAAGACGATTTTAAAGATAAACTTAAATGTACAACAACAAAAAACTAGATTCCCAGAGATGCAAGTTTTTAAAAAATCAAATTGAGACAAAACTGCCAATATTGAATATTATTTTGCCAAATAAAAGAACAATTATAACAAAGACATAAAACAGGTTTATCAATCATCCACAAAAACAAAACCTAAAATCAGTCTAACCTGCTGAACAGCTGTTCTACAGTGTCCTCTCTGATTAAACTCACAACTGAGGACAAAAGATCAAAAGTCAACCCTGAAGTTAAATCAGAAACAGCTTTACCACCGACTACTGCAAGATCCAAAAGGTGCTTCAATATGGCTTGAGAGTTAATGGTGAATCTTTCAAGCCAATCAGCATCAAGTGTTTGCCTATTTTGGATTTCTGGCAACTATAGGAAACAAAGATAATTACAAGGTAAATCTCTTATTTTATACAAATTTCAAACTCATAGATATTGCATAATGAAATCGAGCATCATAACAACATATAACATGTTACAGAAAAAAAATTTAAGTGCGAAACTGAAACAAAGTAAAAAAAAGTAGAAGCACTAATACTACAAAATGTTTAAATTAATCAATATAAATTACAGAGTAAACTTTAAGAGAGTATTACTATATACAAGGAAAGGATTTTCAACTTTACTTATGAAATTTGGAACTAGATAGGGAGCTAACTAAGAGATCATAGTATTGTATACTAAATTATACAATACAATATTCTCAAGATGAGGCTACTGCCTATGTCATTGTTGGTAAATACCAATGAAACATAAGAGAAGTTTTAAAATAACCTCAAGATTACACCTCAACTACCACTGAAGGACACAGCTGTCTATATTCTGGCATAATGTACAGCATTACAGCTAAACCTCCAAAGTGAAGTGCACTTGTAATCTCCAGAGAATGATGAAGGAAAAAAAGTATCTAGAATGAAATCATCTTAATGATTTCTTGACCATATGTTATGTGAAAACTCCACATATACAGAATAACTGATAAATTTAGAAGAATACTATATCAATACAAGAAGGTATAAAATGCATGGAAATTTTCATACCACAATGGTAGACAAACTAACCTTTTTGAGGATCTGTGGAATGTCCAAAACTTCCAAAAAAGATTTTAGAGCTCCCTTCTCACACAAAGCTTTTCTTATGTCTTCAGAAGAAACGTTTGCTTCAGAGTAAGTCACCAGAATACCAGTTAGATTTTCTCTTTTACAAACAAATTTATTGATAGTGGGCAAAGAAAAGTTGTATTTTGCAAGCTGAAATGAAAAATTTAAAAAACAAAAAACAGTGTAATACTTTTAGTTATCTTTAATACTACAAAACATGCCTCTGTCACTAATAAAAGCTTTGTTAATGTTACACTGAAAATTTTGTTCATTTTTTATTTTTATTTTTTCTAACACATACATGAAATAACTAATGGTTATCACAGTTTACACACTTAACACATTTATCATCTCACTGTATAAGAAAATTTGTATTACTTCAATCAAAAAACAGCTTGTAAATGAAAAAGATTGTCCCTTTGTTAAAATTAATAAATCAAACTGGATTTATTACCTTTGAATAAATTCACCAGTATCATAATGAAACATACAAACCCTAGTTTTTAAAATGTTTCATCAGTTACTAAAACTAAATATGGATAATAAATACATTATCATACTAAATGTTATCTTAAAAAGTCTCTAGATATGACATTAAAATCTAACATTCCAAAAAAAAATATTCTAAACTCTAAACTAAAAATATAATGTAAAGTACTCTTTATCACAGTTTTAGTTTTTTTAGCTTAAAATAAGAAAAAGAATAGACAAATAACATTTTATGAATTTGAAGCATCATTCTAAATCCTGTCTTACCAGACTCCAATTAATCAAAGACTTGCTGAATGCCAATGCTATTTCTGAGCTTCTATTACCAAGTTCAGCACCAAAAAGTTTCTCAAGTTCAGGAAGATTCTTGATAAAAGTGGAAACCTCTGTAAACACTGTATAAAAATTAAATACATGTTTGTCTTAACACTCAATGAAATATTTTCACCTTGCAAATTTTCAAGAACTTCAAGTAAATTAACCGGCCTTTTAATTTTGATGACGTGGAAGCAAAGTATTAGAAAATAAAAGTTTGGAGATGGCTTGACTGGGTAATGAAGAAAACTATTATAAATGTACAATATTTCGACAAGATTATGTCATTCTCAGGTACAAGTAGTTTACAGAGACACATGAATATATATGTATGTATGTATATATTGTGTGGAACAAAATGCAATAACTGTCCAGAACTTTACATCAGAGAAGAAGACGAAGAAGAAAGAAAGAAAGAAAGAATAAAAAATGGAAACCAGATTTACTGAATATAATAAGAAATCCTCTCATGTTACCACCATTGAAACTTAAAAACAACACAGTATATCTATACAAAACACCGTAATTTTAAACAAAGAACCAAACATCAATAAATGCAGAATAAAGCCATCTTAATTGAACAAAACAGCCCACCCTAATCCAACACCCCAAGGTACCAAGATACCTATACTAGGCTGCGAATGAATCTCTGGTTTCTCTGATGTAAAATTCTGGACAGCTATTACATTTTATTTTATAAATAATGTAAGCATTGTGTGATTCTATGTAATTTTTATATAATAATGATTTTAGTTTAGGGCCAGGTTTTGGGGTGAATTTGAAGTCAACAGGAACTTTAAGTTTAATGGCAACTTTTCTCCAAGTGTTAATTATTTTTGAACTGATGTCAAGAATAAATGGCAAACTGCAGTGTAAAGTCAAAACTTAATTACTTTGGTGAAAGGATAAAGTTGAGATAAAATAGTATAGATTATTTAATTCTCAAACATTAGGTTTAACATTGTTGCCAATAAGTTACTTGTATTTAGTGTAATTATTTACTTCTAGATTACAATGGTTAAGAGTAGTGTAGGTGTTAAGAGTTTACAGCTTGTAAGTTATGGTGGTTGCAAAGGGGTGATGAAAAATATGGGAAACCCTATAATAGGATAAAGACTTGAGTTGTGAATAAGGTTATAATTATGGAGAATTTTTAATTTCAGGCATATAAATTGAAAAATATAAAGTTAAACTATAAGGGAGACAGGATTTCAAAATTGTTCAGGATGGTTTTCTTCACCAATTGGTCAGGGAACCTGTTAGGAATTAGGCTTTTTTAGATTTATTGTTATCTTCTAATAAAGAAATGACTTGATAGGGTGAAGATTAGAAAACATCTGGATGCAAGTGATCATTGCTCTATTAGGTTTGATGTTTTGCTGCATATGATGATCAAAAATAATGATATTTTGGTTACAAATTCCAAAAGCAAGAATTATCTGAGGATGCTGCTGTTTTATAAAAGGATTTGGATTATTTAATGAGTTGTGAATAATTGTCAGATAGCTTTTAATTGTAATAAATGTAAGGTAATGCTTATGGGATACAACTATTTGAATCATAAGTGTACCTTTTTTTATGGGAATAATGGTAACAGTGTTATGGAAGAAAAATATCTTAATGTTATGGTTAATCACTTTCTTAAACCATCAAAGCAGTGTGTTGTTGCTAGTGGTAGGACAAATAAAGTTTTAGGTTGTATGTAAAGAAATACTAAGTACTAAATACTAAAGAGGTTATAATTTCACTTTATAGGTTCTTGTTTAGGCTTTTTTGGAGTACTGTGCTCAGTCTTGGGCTTCTTACCTTAGGAAGGGCAAATTTATTGAAAAGAGTTTAGAGGGTGGATGATACCTGGTATGGAAAGGTTGTCATATGAGGATAGATTAAAATCAGAGATTGTTTTCTCTTGAAAAAGGAAAGTTAGAATGGACCTGAATGAGATGTATAAGGTTGTTAAAGGGACTGATTCATCCTCTTTCTTCATACATTATGGAGAGAATGGTAGGAATAAGGGCAAAGATATAAATTTTTCAGGGTAGGAACTGTCTTCAGCTAATACAAATTTATCTTTCTAACAGGGTGGTTGGCCTTTGGAATGGATTACCTTCAGATGTAGCGGAGGCAGTAATTTTAAGGGAGCTTAAGGGTAAATGTGATAAATATTTGAATGATGAGGGATGACACTGAAGTTTCTTTAAAGTTTAGTTTAGTGGATGGGATGGCCTAGATGAACCAACAAGTACATTGTTGGCCTTAATGTTTATGTTAAACAGTTGTTCAAAACCTTATCTCTAAAATTTTATAAAATATTCTTGAAAAAAATAATAACCCTTTTGAAAGCCAAATATGAAAAATTACTTCTCTACTTTTAAACTGATATCTGAGTGAAAAAATATTTTTTACCTGGAAGTTGAAATTTCAAGAACTCCTTAATAGTATCCCAGATATCCAAAAATTGACCTGTACTGACAGCTGAATTGTTTTTGGACATCATTTCAGTCATTAATACAGATAAACTTGTCATGAAGTCTCCATACCTAACAAGAAATACTTAATCTAAATTTCTTCAACAAAATTATAGAATATAAAGTGAATGAGTTTATAAAATGTTATATATGGAATTAACTACTTATAACTAATTGTGGATTTGAATAATAAACTTCTTAAAATTAATTCCCATGAGAGATGCCTTTATTTCACATTTTTAGTAGCTTGACCACAATTTACCTTTAGAATAACTTTTGCCTCTATAAACAAGTTCTACTACAACTGGTAATCAGTAGTAATCAAATTTTGTGGTCAAATATATTTCATGTAAATATTTGTACTTAAAATTTTGTTCATAACCTTTTGTCACTTAAACTAATTGAACTGTTTAAGATAAAATTTAAAGCATATTCAAATATTAATAATATATTTTGGTTCTTCTTTCAAAAAAAGTAATATCTGGGTTTTGTTCACTAGTATGAATAAAGAAAATGACAGTGAATAAAAGAAATAACAGATATATAGTTGACTGCTGTCATAGCATCCTATATTAAAATGATTATTAGAATTGTTTAATCAATAAAATATATCCAACTAATGTTTTTGTCTTCCAAAAAGAATTTGGAAAGACTTTACACTAATCATTTACAGTAATTTTACATGTCCATACTTTGCTAGACTCTTTAAGAGTTTTGAAGAGCCAAGATCAGCTACACAGTTTCTAATTTGATCATTTGATGTTGTAGCATCCTCCACAAACTTTTGTACTAATTCGGTAAATTCAGCAAAGATGCCAATTGGTGACACACACTGTTGTGGTCTCTCATAATTATTTGTCTTAACTCCTTTAACCTGAAAAAAATAAAATGTTGAAGCAGAAATACTTATAAAACTGAAAAATATTGTTAACTTCTTTTGGTAATGTATACATATCATAAAAAAATATGTTTATCACAATATTATTTCATTTCTATTTTTATCTGCTTGAATTTTCATAAAATTTCAATCTGGTTTACATTTTCTGCCCTAATTTTAACAGTTGTTTTTGTTAAAATATTTTTGGTTCAAGCAAATAAAACTGAATATTGTAAGCATATTATGCAAATATTAAATACTTAATCATCTCGTCTGTAAAGTAAACTTGTTAATAATTACACACTATATCAAATTTTCTATGTTAATTACTTTCACTTTTTTTTCCATTATCTGAAGTCAATAACAGGCAAACAACTCGGATTTATGTAAGAACTTTCCATAAAACTGTTTGACTAACTTTGATTCATGAAATATGTTTCACTTATATTTATTTAACTCACTTCACAATTTTATTTATTAGAATGAATAAAAAAATTAAATTAATATGTCTAACTACTAAATTCAAACTGTTTCTCAAAGAATAGTTATTCTTATACTAACTAGCTGAACACAACCTGTAAGAAAATGATGTCAAGTTGTGGTTAAGATTTGAAAATGTTTTATTGGAACTTTGAGACAAACTCCATAGTTAAAAATTGAAAAAGGTGTACTATGAAATAATGAAGTTATTATTTTAATTAACTTATTTCATCAAAATACATGACATTAAATAATTCATGCACATAAACCTGTGTTACATCTTAGAAATACAATTAACTTGAATGACAATAATGAAGAAATATTAAAAATCAAGTTCATTGAGCAAACACCGTAAAAACAAAATAATTGCAACTTGAGTTAAATGTATAAGATGATCAACAAAAGCATTACATAAGCCATCTGTTTCATCCAAGAAAATTACAATGACCGAAAAGCTTTATTTGTAAAATCCCAAAGTTAAAAAATGAATTTTTTAGGGTGTCTTAGCATTTATCTGTAAAAAGTAGTTCCAAAAAAAGTTTCCAAAACCATAACACCAACGTGTTATTTTTATATTTACAAACATGAACATCAAGATTGCTCAGAAACTACTAACTGTAGTCACAGTACCTGATGACCACATAATAAAGACTACTGTAATTCAATTGTTTTTAACAGATTTTTTGAAGTACTTCAGTTCCAAAGGGATGGTTATGTATTATGAAAGAGTAAATTATTTAAGTTACTCTTCTGAAGATTTTTTTATCTCAAATGTACGTATTAGATAAAATATAAAACGTAACTAGTCACACTTACATTCAGTACCTTTTTACTACTGCTTAACAGTTTTTTTTGTTCAACTGTTCATTTCTAATATTTATTAATATTGGTAGGTCTCTGAATCTATAACATAGGTTAACACTTGATTAATCTGCTCATTTTCTGACAACTTAGCTATCTAAATGACCTGAGTTTTTGGAGAAAACATTTTGGTTCATGCTAAAGTACTTAACACATTCTGCTGCAGTATGATAAACTAACAGAGTAAAATGCTATTTCAGTAACTCTTCATTTTTTATGATTTGATTATTTACATTTTTTTATGAAATGACACCAATGTTCAGACTGTATCTTTAAACATTATACAAAAAATTAAAACATGACTAAAATGTCTGAACATTTTTATCATTTAGACTAAGACTATTATAAGACAACATCCATGGACTAAGACTAGACAAAGTGTGATCATCTGGGTCAACTAGGGTGTAAATTAGGTTTAAGAGGCAACTGTAACCATAAGAATGCAGTGTATAATTTGATATGCAAACTTTGTAGTTTTGTAGACATTGGTGAAACAGGTAGAGCTACTAGGGATAGAATTAACAAACACCTTTAAGTTATACACACATTGACAGCAAAGCCAGCACTGTAGCTGAACATTTTGTTGACAACAATGGTATAATATTCTTACCAATTGTCAAAGTTTCTTAGATAGAAAATAAAAAGAAGCCCTATTAGTTTCAGAGAATAAGCCACAGTTAAAGTCACCCTGGAATTTTTAACTATTACTGTTTATACTTAATTAGTATAATAGCATATATTATATGTGCTTTATATAGTATAATTTTGACTGTTTGCATGTACTTTAAATTTCACAATGTATAACAATATAATTTTACAATATTTATGTTTATATATTCTCCGCCTTATTACATAAACTAGAATTATTTTGAAATCTTTTGTTTAAGCCTGACTCAGTTAGCAAGCATCTTTTTTTTGCCCTGATAAAGCTGTAATGATGAAATGTTGCCTAAATAAAACCAATTATGCTTTTTGAAGTGAAAGATAGTATTTTATCTTTTTAATAATGAAGTTTAAGTATAAACGTTATCTACTTATCTAAAAGCTCTACAGAGACCAAATTGTAGAGCTTTATATAACTCACCTCTTGTATCAGATCTTTCAAGTCTATTTGTTGAGAGATCCATTTGTACATACTGGTGACGTTATAATTAGGAAATGTACACATCAGAGTTTGAAGTTCTAGATATAATATTGTAAAGATAAATCCTTGTTAATGAGTGATTAAATAGAAACAATACTAAATAATTGAAAATTTTTAATTATTATAACTTCGACTTCCACTGTATTTACTGCAACTGACAGTTAATATTACATATCTGAAAGAGTTTGTTGATTGTTTGTGTTAGAGCAAAGTCACACTAGGCTATCTGCTATGTCGACCATAAACATACCACTGTCCCACTGGCAGACACACACACACACATATATATATATATATATATATATATATATATATATATATATAGACAG